>NW_020538503.1:25000-29830 GCF_003426905.1 Ctenocephalides felis
CCAAATTTCTTACAAAACAATAAAAGCGTTCGCGCAAAGGTTTTACAATTCGTTCCACACATGCGCAGAATCTTGGTAAAAATATTTTTTAAAAAAATGTCTTTCTCCATTACATCTTCAACCAGTCTACGAATAACACACTATTCATTTGTGATTTTTTCAAATCAGTATTTTGTGAAAATATTGTGTAATTTCAAGTTAATGTTTATAATACATAGTGTAGTGCATTACCATATCCTAATACCATGGATTACTAAAGTTTTCCAAATTAACACTAAGATCAACTAATTGTAAGTACTAATTACTATTTTATTTTTTCTTTTCACTCCAATTCAATTGTTTTAGTTTTTAATTTTAATTTTAGTTTCCACTGAATGAAGGCTAGGATTATAGCCGAAACGTATGGATTTAAAATAAATTTCTGAAAGAAATTCATGTTTTTTATTGATGTTATGCCCGATTATTAGACTTTGTTAATATATATATATATATATATATATGAGTGTGTGTGCATATGCGAGATTTATATATTTATAAATATTTATATTATAAAACAAGTTTTATTCTCTTAGCGACAAATTTCACAGTCGTTAAATATTATTTATTGCATTAATTTAATTAAATTAAACTTGTTTTTTACTTTTTTAATTTGTAATTCGCGGTGAGAGAAACAACAGCTAATTTCTTCATGTCGTTCCCAGAAAAATTAAATTATGTTATATAACGTTAGTGACCGTTAAGATCAAGAATCTTATTATAACACGTTTTTGATGTAAATGTAACTGTCTCTGACGTTATATAATGTGACACATTTGTTTTATAGAGTTTTTTTCCGAAGCTGCATTGCGTTTCCAGACCCCCCGATCATTTTAGAATACTAACTGGTGGCGCATGGCATCGTGCCTTGAGGCAATTTACTGGAGCTTCCCGTACAAATAATTAAAATTTTTAAAAGCTTTAAAACTTTTTGAAAACTTTGAAAAAGTGATTTTTTGAAATTTTTGAGAAAAATGACATTGAAAAAAATCAATTTTTTTATATTTTGAATTTTTTTTGAAAAGTTTAAACTCTTTTTCAAAAAAATCGTTCTGCGTGGCTATTTTTGAGTGCGGAACCCATAGAAATATATACAAAATTAATACTTTTTATCAAAATCTCTATAAAATATCTGATAACTTGATGTATTTCTATTTTATTGGAGAATTGGCCCCTTTGCTTTTATGTTATTACTTGTCTGGCAGCAGGCAGAAGTGCTAGTATGAGAAATTTTCCATTGCCATTTCAGACTATTTTCAATTCTAAACTAATTTCTGATTTCTCATATGCCAAATCGTCAAACTTGCCGTTATAAGGTTATTCGCTCATTTAGTAAAAAATATATAAATTGATCAATTATATAAAATTCATCGACTCTACTTTAGTTTGCTTGTCTGTAGACTATTACTTTTGCTTTCCTATTTATACTTTATTACTCGATTATCTGTTATTTACTATGTACTAAAGTTAAATTCTTAAAATAAATAATGAATAAATAATTATTAAAATAAATTATGAATGTAGCACAGTAAGTTTCAGAACATCAAAAAATGAAACACAAACACATTCAGGTAAGTACAAGAGCCGCCTCGAATATCACCCTAATTCCGCCAAAATACTACCAGAGCCAAATTGAAAAGAAAGTTTTTTCTATGTTAATCTCTGTCAATCTCAAACATTGTCAATGATCAGTGATTGAGCTTTATTTTTATTCCAAAAGTTTTACCTACTGTTCATTTGGAATAGTTAGTAAAATATAGTAGTAAAAATTATTGGCAAATTAAAAAAATTAGTTTACTCCTCCGTAAAGTTCTATTACTGCTTTCTAAATTTAGTTTTACCGTCAAAAAGTTCTATTTTTTATCGAGTTTAAGATTGAGCTCGTGCATACATGTTAGCAAAATATTGTGCTAAGACGTCATCTGCTTAGCGATGGTGCAACAGAAAAGTCACAAACTATAAAAAGTAAGATAGATTTTTCAATAAACGCCACAAACTACCAAAAAGTAAACACACTTTTAATCATTAATTCATTCACCTCCTTATTTTTTCTTTCACGTAGGTTTTTGTTCTACGAACATCGATTTCAAAGAAGGAGTTTTTTGACGATTTTTTTACCTTGACTCATGACTCACATCACCTCAACCTTAAAAGGACATGCTGCTCTTCAAGAAAATGTTTCTCAATAATATATTTAAATATATAATTAAAATAAAAATCGTCTGTGCAATTAAATGTTGAATTCGCATGAGACGTCAATCAGAATTAATAATAATCGGACCCACGCGAAAGAAATAAATATATTTATTTATAATTGTGTGTATAATTGAGAAAGATAATTGAGCGTATGTGTGTGTGAGATTGAGAGAGCTAGGGTATGTGTGTACATGTGTGAGAGTGTGTAAGTGTATATGAAATGAGAGAGACAAGGTGTATGTGTACGCATGAACATACACGAATAAATTTGAAGTTGTCATGCAAATTAATTTGTAATTAATCGCCAAATTTTATTTAAAGCTTTTGGCAGTCTATCATTATAACTGGTATTTCTGTATATATATATTATATATATATATATAATATATAATATATATATATATTAGGGTGGTCCTTAAAATGGCGATTTTCAAATTTTCTTGCTCCCAGGGGCTCAAATGGTTCCAAATTGATGAAAAAACAATTCTCTGAAAGTTTTAGTTCTTAATATTAACGTTTAGATAGAGCGCAATTCAATCAAAGTTTGTATGGAAAGAGCATGGAAAAAAATTTGAATATTAAAAAAAAATGTTTTAGGTATAACTTAGCGACGAATGAATGAGTTTTATTCATTCATTTCTTCGCTAAATTACATTTAAAAACATTTTTAAAATTTTGGAAAATTTTTCCATGCTCTTTCCATACAAACTTTGATTGAATTGCGCTCTATCTAAACGTTAATATTAAGAACTAAAACTTTCAGAGAATTGTTTTTTATTTATTTGGAACCATTTGAGCCCCTGGGAGCAAGGAAATTCGGAAATGACCATTTTAAGGACCACCCTAATATATATATATATACTCGTATATATATATATATATATATATATATATATATATATATATATTAGGGCGGGTCGATTTAAAAGTCGCTTAGGCACATATAATTTTCGGATACTAAAGATCAAAATAAGATACTTTGCTGAAGAAACCTTACCTCTAAAATGAATTCTGATGTCCCGTGCATTGAATAAGGTAAATGCACGGGACATCAGAATTCATTTTAGAGGTAAGGTTTCTTCAGCAAATGACCAATGACAAGGATAAAGATTGAATTTTTAAAAATTCCGTTTTAATCATTTAGAGTACTCCAATCGCGTTCAAATGTATAACAAACCCCAACCAACTTTGGAAGGCCGATCCACCCATGCCTATGGTTCACTCCCTGAGATCTTCCCTTAGAAGTCGCTTTTGGTATTTTACTCAGGAAAAAATGTTTATTTTAAACATATTTTTATTCAGATATTAATTCATACACACACAAAAATCTTTTTTCCAAAAAAAAAAAATATTAAAATTCTTCTTTGTTTCAATTTATCCAATGCATTTTGTCTCTGCGCTTCTATGCTAGCTAGAGGCTGTTACGGCGACGATATTAGGGGGTGTCCATTAATCACGTTAGGTTTTTAGGGGGGGGGGGAGTTGACAAAAAATCACAAAATATCACGTGGGGAGGGAGGGGTATAGTAAGATATCACGTGTATTTATTTTTAACTAATTTTATAAAAAAAATCAAACATTTTCAAAACAATTTGAAAATTTTACAGTTTTATCACGTAACTAAAAATACACCTGATGTTTGATGGGGGAAGGGGGGTAATTTTGAATATCACCATGTATCACCAAGGGGGAGGGGAGTCCAAAAATCCTTAAAAACTCGCTCACGTGATTAATGGACGCCCCCTTAGAGAGCCGTGCAAATGCTCTTTCGATACGAAGTTTGATTGAATTGCGCTCTATCTAAACATTAATATTAAGAGCTAAAACTTTCGAAGAATTGATTTTTATCAATTTGGAACCATTTGAGCCCCTGGGAGCAAGGAAATTCGAAAATGACCATTTTAAGGACCACCCTAATATATATATTAGATGACCTGACAGATGTTGCCCTGTACCCACGACTGCAATTTAAAAGTAAACATTTTTTTAATATCCTACCACCTACCCTGTACTTTTTAATGTCCTGAATTTGTGATTCATTTACCGTCTCAACATGAGCTAAGACGTATTGGAAATTCTAGTTTTTGAATCAGCATATAAATTCAGAAAAAAATATAGTATCTGCGGCAAAAGAACAATATCACCTTTGATTTTTCTGCCCAATAAAATTGCTTCATTAATTTACTTTATAATTTTTATAATCACGTACCATATATTAGTTGCTTTTTGACCATTTCTAAGTGACATTTTTCTTACCAATAATTTAATAAACATTATCACTTCAGTTCAAATCTTAGGTGAAATAATTTATAAAATCTAGTTCATATGTGCACTATTCAATCGAAGATCATGACCTTGCTAAATATTCCATATCCAATGTCAAACAAATGAATTTTTGACTCATAAACAAAATTCTGAATCATTTTTTCAACAAGTAAAAAAAATTTTTGTATTTGACATGCATAAGTTTTGAAAAAAATATATGCCATTCTGGACTTATTGTGTTATTATTTAACTGAATTATATAATTTCATCTGCCAATATACACTGTATCTTATATTATTTTAATTTCTGGCACATCTCAGTTTTAGCTACTTT
>NW_020538504.1:0-24207 GCF_003426905.1 Ctenocephalides felis
TTCGGCTATAATCCTAGCCTTCATTCAGTGGCAACTAAAATTACAATTAAAAACTAAAACAATTGAATTGGAGTGAAAACAAAAAATAAAATATTAATTAGTACTAACAATTAGTTGATCTTAGTGTTTATTTGGAAACTTAGTAATCCATGGTATTAGGAAATGGTAATGCACTACACTATGCTATTATCCTTACAACTCCTTGAAAATACAATTTTCAAAAATTACAATAAACATATTTTTTATTACCGTTATGTAGATGACATTATCACTTGTATCCTAGTGATGATGTCACTATGAAATTGATCAATTTAATAAACGTCAATAAAAAATTAAAATTTACAGTGGAATTGGAGACAATGAACTCGATCAGTTTCTTAGACATAACTTTATACGTACTACAGATAACCAACTAATAACAAATTGGTACCAAAACCGACTAATTCCGGACGCTACCTTAATTACTTTTCTTAGCTCCACTCAAAATGAAAATAGGTACTATAATAACTCAACGGACCACGCAATACTTCTATCGGACAAAACATTTTGGACAACAACATCAAATTAATTACAAAAATTTTAACAGATAACTCTTATCCCCTAAAACTTATAAATTCCGTAACTAGTAACAGCGAACGTACCTTTTGAATAAAATGGACATTGCACAGTACATAACGATTTACCTGACTCAGAAACTCATTCTGGTGTAATATGTTTGCCATACATTAAAGAATTGTATGTTCCTTGGAAAAAACTTTTTTATAAATCTGGACTTCGACTTGTAACCAATTTTAGTACAACTACTAGCACTATTTTTACCAAGACAAAAACCCCATTTAATATTGAACGACTCAGAAATCTCGTCTATCAAATAAATTGTTTAGACTTGAATTGAATTTAATTTACATAGGAGAAACTAGCCAGAACCTCAATAAACGGTTACAACAACATAAAAACAATTAAAAAAACCCCAAACAATTCAAAACAGTTCTTGCAGACCATATATACACTTTAAAACACAATATGGACTTTTCTAATCCGACTGTACTACAATTTGAACAAAATTTATTTAAACGAAGAATTATAGAGGGATCTTTTTTAACTATTTATAACAATAAGACAATAAATAAACGGAATGAACTCAACACGCTGTGCGACACAAATCTCTTCTATTTAGATAACATTTCCAAATTTCTTACAAAACAATAAAAGCGTTCGCGCAAAGGTTTTACAATTCGTTCCACACATGCGCAGAATCTTGGTAAAAATATTTTTTAAAAAAATGTCTTTCTCCATTACATCTTCAACCAGTCTACGAATAACACACTATTTATTTGTGATTTTTTCAAATCAGTATTTTGTGAAAATATTGTGTAATTTCAAGTTAATGTTTTATAATACATAGTGTAGTGCATTACCATATCCTAATACCATGGATTACTAAAGTTTTCCAAATTAACACTAAGATCAACTAATTGTAAGTACTAATTACTATTTTATTTTTTCTTTTCACTCCAATTCAATTGTTTTAGTTTTTAATTTTAATTTTAGTTTCCACTGAATGAAGGCTAGGATTATAGCCGAAACGTATGGATTTAAAATAAATTTTTGAAAGAAATTCATGTTTTTTATTGATGTTATGCCCGATTATTAGACTTTGTTAATATATATATATATATATATATGAGTGTGTGTGCATATGCGAGATTTATATATTTATAAATATTTATATTATAAAACAAGTTTTATTCTCTTAGCGACAAATTTCACAGTCGTTAAATATTATTTATTGCATTAATTTAATTAAATTAAACTTGTTTTTTACTTTTTTAATTTGTAATTCGCGGTGAGAGAAACAACAGCTAATTTCTTCATGTCGTTCCCAGAAAAATTAAATTATGTTATATAACGTTAGTGACCGTTAAGATCAAGAATCTTATTATAACACGTTTTTGATGTAAATGTAACTGTCTCTGACGTTATATAATGTGACACATTTGTTTTATAGAGTTTTTTTTCCGAAGCTGCATTGCGTTTCCAGACCCCCCGATCATTTTAGAATACTAACTGGTGGCGCATGGCATCGTGCCTTGAGGCAATTTACTGGAGCTTCCCGTACAAATAATTAAAATTTTTAAAAGCTTTAAAACTTTTTGAAAACTTTGAAAAAGTGATTTTTTGAAATTTTTGAGAAAAATGACATTGAAAAAATCAATTTTTTATATTTTGATTTTTTTTGAAAAGTTTAAACTCTTTTTCAAAAAAATCGTTCTGCGTGGCTATTTTTGAGTGCGGAACCCATAGAAATATATACAAAATTAATACTTTTTATCAAAATCTCTATAAAATATCTGATAACTTGATGTATTTCTATTTTATTGGAGAATTGGCCCCTTTGCTTTTATGTTATTACTTGTCTGGCAGCAGGCAGAAGTGCTAGTATGAGAAATTTTCCATTGCCATTTCAGACTATTTTCAATTCTAAACTAATTTCTGATTTCTCATATGCCAAATCGTCAAACTTGCCGTTATAAGGTTATTCGCTCATTTAGTAAAAAATATATAAATTGATCAATTATATAAAATTCATCGACTCTACTTTAGTTTGCTTGTCTGTAGACTATTACTTTTGCTTTCCTATTTATACTTTATTACTCGATTATCTGTTATTTACTATGTACTAAAGTTAAATTCTTAAAATAAATAATGAATAAATAATTATTAAAATAAATTATGAATGTAGCACAGTAAGTTTCAGAACATCAAAAAATGAAACACAAACACATTCAGGTAAGTACAAGAGCCGCCTCGAATATCACCCTAATTCCGCCAAAATACTACCAGAGCCAAATTGAAAAGAAAGTTTTTTCTATGTTAATCTCTGTCAATCTCAAACATTGTCAATGATCAGTGATTGAGCTTTATTTTTATTCCAAAAGTTTTACCTACTGTTCATTTGGAATAGTTAGTAAAATATAGTAGTAAAAATTATTGGCAAATTAAAAAAATTAGTTTACTCCTCCGTAAAGTTCTATTACTGCTTTCTAAATTTAGTTTTACCGTCAAAA
This sequence comes from Ctenocephalides felis, assembly GCF_003426905.1. Taxonomy (NCBI): domain Eukaryota; kingdom Metazoa; phylum Arthropoda; class Insecta; order Siphonaptera; family Pulicidae; genus Ctenocephalides; species Ctenocephalides felis. Next base: position 3,069 of record NW_020538504.1, read on the forward strand.
AGTTCTATTTTTTTATCGAGTTTAAGATTGAGCTCGTGCATACATGTTAGCAAAATATTGTGCTAAGACGTCATCTGCTTAGCGATGGTGCAACAGAAAAGTCACAAACTATAAAAAGTAAGATAGATTTTTCAATAAACGCCACAAACTACCAAAAAGTAAACACACTTTTAATCATTAATTCATTCACCTCCTTATTTTTTCTTTCACGTAGGTTTTTGTTCTACGAACATCGATTTCAAAGAAGGAGTTTTTTGACGATTTTTTTACCTTGACTCATGACTCACATCACCTCAACCTTAAAAGGACATGCTGCTCTTCAAGAAAATGTTTCTCAATAATATATTTAAATATATAATTAAAATAAAAATCGTCTGTGCAATTAAATGTTGAATTCGCATGAGACGTCAATCAGAATTAATAATAATCGGACCCACGCGAAAGAAATAAATATATTTATTTATAATTGTGTGTATAATTGAGAAAGATAATTGAGCGTATGTGTGTGTGAGATTGAGAGAGCTAGGGTATGTGTGTACATGTGTGAGAGTGTGTAAGTGTATATGAAATGAGAGAGACAAGGTGTATGTGTACGCATGAACATACACGAATAAATTTGAAGTTGTCATGCAAATTAATTTGTAATTAATCGCCAAATTTTATTTAAAGCTTTTGGCAGTCTATCATTATAACTGGTATTTCTGTATATATATATATATATATATATATATATATATATATATATATATTAGGGTGGTCCTTAAAATGGCGATTTTCAAATTTTCTTGCTCCCAGGGGCTCAAATGGTTCCAAATTGATAAAAAACAATTCTCTGAAAGTTTTAGTTCTTAATATTAACGTTTAGATAGAGCGCAATTCAATCAAAGTTTGTATGGAAAGAGCATGGAAAAAAATTTGAATATTAAAAAAAAATGTTTTAGGTATAACTTAGCGACGAATGAATGAGTTTTATTCATTCATTTCTTCGCTAAATTACATTTAAAAAACATTTTTAAAATTTTGGAAAATTTTTCCATGCTCTTTCCATACAAACTTTGATTGAATTGCGCTCTATCTAAACGTTAATATTAAGAACTAAAACTTTCAGAGAATTTGGAACCATTTGAGCCCCTGGGAGCAAGGAAATTCGGAAATGACCATTTTAAGGACCACCCTAATATATATATATATATACTCGTATATATATATATATATATATATATATATATATATATATATATATATATATATATTAGGGCGGGTCGATTTAAAAGTCGCTTAGGCACATATAATTTTCGGATACTAAAGATCAAAATAAGATACTTTGCTGAAGAAACCTTACCTCTAAAATGAATTCTGATGTCCCGTGCATTGAATAAGGTAAATGCACGGGACATCAGAATTCATTTTAGAGGTAAGGTTTCTTCAGCAAATGACCAATGACAAGGATAAAGATTGAATTTTTAAAAATTCCGTTTTAATCATTTAGAGTACTCCAATCGCGTTCAAATGTATAACAAACCCCAACCAACTTTGGAAGGCCGATCCACCCATGCCTATGGTTCACTCCCTGAGATCTTCCCTTAGAAGTCGCTTTTGGTATTTTACTCAGGAAAAAATGTTTATTTTAAACATATTTTTATTCAGATATTAATTCATACACACACAAAAATCTTTTTTCCAAAAAAAAAAAATATTAAAATTCTTCTTTGTTTCAATTTATCCAATGCATTTTGTCTCTGCGCTTCTATGCTAGCTAGAGGCTGTTACGGCGACGATATTAGGGGGTGTCCATTAATCACGTTAGGTTTTTAGGGGGGGGGGGAGTTGACAAAAAATCACAAAATATCACGTGGGGAGGGAGGGGTATAGTAAGATATCACGTGTATTTATTTTTAACTAATTTTATAAAAAAAATCAAACATTTTCAAAAAATAATCAAAAATTTTACAGTTTTTACACGTAACTAAAAATACACCTGATGTTTGATGGGGGAAGGGGGGTAATTTTGAATATCACCATGTATCACCAAGGGGGAGGGGAGTCCAAAAATCCTTAAAAACTCGCTCACGTGATTAATGGACGCCCCCTTAGAGAGCCGTGCAAATGCTCTTTCGATACGAAGTTTGATTGAATTGCGCTCTATCTAAACATTAATATTAAGAGCTAAAACTTTCGAAGAATTGATTTTTATCAATTTGGAACCATTTGAGCCCTTGGGAGCAAGGAAATTCGAAAATGACCATTTTAAGGACCACCCTAATATATATATTAGATGACCTGACAGATGTTGCCCTGTACCCACGACTGCAATTTAAAAGTAAACATTTTTTTAATATCCTACCACCTACCCTGTACTTTTTAATGTCCTGAATTTGTGATTCATTTACCGTCTCAACATGAGCTAAGACGTATTGGAAATTCTAGTTTTTGAATCAGCATAATAAATTCAGAAAAAAATATAGTATCTGCGGCAAAAGAACAATATCACCTTTGATTTTTCTGCCCAATAAAATTGCTTCATTAATTTACTTTATAATTTTTATAATCACGTACCATATATTAGTTGCTTTTTGACCATTTCTAAGTGACATTTTTCTTACCAATAATTTAATAAACATTATCACTTCAGTTCAAATCTTAGGTGAAATAATTTATAAAATCTAGTTCATATGTGCACTATTCAATCGAAGATCATGACCTTGCTAAATATTCCATATCCAATGTCAAACAAATGAATTTTTGACTCATAAAACAAAATTCTGAATCATTTTTTCAACAAGTAAAAAAAATTTTTGTATTTGACATGCATAAGTTTTGAAAAAAATATATGCCATTCTGGACTTATTGTGTTATTTATTTAACTGAATTATATAATTTCATCTGCCAATATACACTGTATCTTATATTATTTTAATTTCTGGCACATCTCAGTTTTAGCTACTTTTCGGCAATAATAATGTAGACCTCACATTTTTATAGGCTCATAAATTAAACTAAATTCAAATTTTAAGTGAATTGCAGATGACAGTTCTCATGTCAAACAATGATATGTTATTTTTTGCAATTTTTTCCATTCATTACAATATTACTATAGTTTTATAACTCATCACATCCTAAATTCATCACATCACAATATTACTATAGTTTTAAAATTCATCACATCCTAAAAGTAGCCCTTGACAAAATCTAAAAAGATTTATCAAAATCCGAATAACTGTTTAGGATGATTATCTTTACATACATTATTACAGAAGAAATTTATATATAAGATTTATATAGTTATTCTTTATTTTTTGTGTTTTATTATTTTTATATTTATATAACAATAATTAGACTCCACTAGTCCTATGTGTTGACTTCTCAAACCGCGTGGCTTTTTATAGATCGCAACTCATACGGTTGCCTTATCTCTATGTGAAAATTTATTATTATAACTTATATAATACTGAAATTTTTTTCAGATTTTACTTATTTATTTATTTAGCAAAAGTCAACATTCAGTACTTTTGGTTTTAGATGAACTATTTTGAACAAAGCTTACTTTTTAGTAATGACACTAGAAGCCCCATTTTTTAGAATAAGAAGGCTCATCAATTATCCTAACTAACTAACATTATTAAAAATCAACTTCACAGTAACCATTCTAATTGTAATATTACTGCAGCAATACCCGAGAAAAACCATTTTGACTTGAAAACATATTACCATGTACATTTTCAGATAAAAATTAATATCATTACTGATTTACATTAGGCTATCCGAAGTAGGTATCGAACCTGGACCGGGTAAAGGGGCGGGTGCAGCTTCAGACATGGCCAGAAGAACACATTATATATATATATATATATATATATATATATATATATATAGGGTGGTCCTTAAAATGGTCATTTTCGAATTTCCTTGCTCCCAGGGGCTCAAATGGTTCCAAATTGATAAAAAACAATTCTCTGAAAGTTTTAGCTCTTAATATTAACGTTTAGATAGAGCGCAATTCAATCAAAGTTTTGTATGGAAATAGCATGGAAAATTTTTCAAAAATTGTAAAGATGTTTTTTAGATGTAATTTAGCGAACAAATGAATGAATAAAACTCATTCATTTGTCGCTAAGTTATACCTAACACATTTTTTTTTAAATTTTCAAAAATTTTTCCATGCTCTTTCTATACAACCTTTGATTGAATTGCGCTCTATCTAAACGTTAATATTAAGAGCTAAAACTTTCAGAGAATTGTTTTTTATCAATTTGGAACCATTTGAGCCCCTGGGAGCAAGGAAAATCGACAATGACCATTTTAAGGACCACCCTAATATATATATATATATATATATATATATATATATATATATTTGTGTATAAGTGAATCGAGATCGCTGTTGCCTTTCTTGTTCTCGTCTAGAGTGAAAGGGAACTGTCCGAACTTTATATTATGTTTCCACTGAACTATAAAATATGTATCCATTGCCATTACTTTGTGCTCTACCTTTGCCATTTCAGAATAATTCTCGATAAAATGCACAATTATACATAATATATATATATATATATATATATATATATATATTGTTTTTTTATTAATCAGGCGTTCGAGTCACAATTCGGTTCGAGGGAATAACCGTTCAAATGTTTATAAACTTCATTACCGATCAAATATTTCCTATATATATATATACTAGCAAACCCGACGAACTCCGTTTCGCCACCAGATGGTTTCGTGAGAAAGATGAAGAAATTTTTTGTTTGTTTTATATTTGAAAAGGAAAAATTTGATTTTATTATACAACAGTAACGAATTTATTTCGATTACAAAAATGAAGTGTTTTTTAGTTGAACTTCTCTGAGTAAATGGAAGTGAATCCGCAAATTATCCGTTTCATTGAAGTGCTCTTTGGTAAACCACATTTTTTGTTTTTTGGTCTGACTTTAACACAAACAAAGCGGATGGTTTTCCAACTCGTGAACAGGCAACGTATAACTGCCCATGTGAACAACAATGATTTTCTAAATAATCTATTTGAAATTTATCCCGCGAAAACTAAGCGAATGGCCTTGCGACTTGTTATTGCGAACGCAAGGCAAACTGGAAATTGCAATCGTTTGAAGTCAAACGGAAGACCAGTCGGAATCATTGGTTGTCACCAAATCGCCAGCAATTTTTGGTTGAATGGTGAAATTCAGTGCGTGTACATCATTATTCTTTGCGGCAAGAATTGCTCGTTGACTTAACCAAGCATAATTCTGATAATTTTCACTAATGTCATTACTCAAATTTTTTAATTACGGTGCATGAAGTTCCAGCAATTTGCATTAGGGCACGATACCACGCATAACTAATTTTCTTAGCTATAAACCTTGCGGAGCCCGAGACCTTTCCAATAAATGCAAAATTGTCGAAATCGGTTCGTGCGTTCTGGAGTTATTTTGTCAGGAAGGAAAACCCGACTTATTTTTATATATATAGAAGATAATCTATTTGAAATTAATTAAAATATTTGTTGATTATTTTATTACACGAATTTTTAATTACGGTGCATGAAGTTCCAGCAATTTGCATTAGAGCACAATGCCATGCACAACTAATTTTCTTAGCTATTAACCTTGCGGAGCCCGAGACCTTTCCAACGAATGCAAAATTGTTGAACGAAATCGGTTCGTGCCTTCTGGAGTTATTTCGTCAGACAGGAAAACCCGACTTCTTTTTATATATACAGAAAATAATTGTTGATTATTTTTATTTCTCGAATTTTTAATTACGGTGCATGAAGTTCCAGCAATTTGCATTAGGGCACGATGCCATGCACAACTAATTTTCTTAGCTATAAACCTTGCGGAACCCGAGACCTTTCCAACGAATGCAAAATTGTCGAAATCGGTTCGTGTGTCCTGGAGTTATTTCGTCAGGAAGGAAAACCCGACTTATTTTTATATATATAGAAGATAATCTATTTGAAATTATTTAAAACAATTGTTGATTATTTTCATTTCTCGAATTTTTAATTACGGTGCGTAAAGTTCCAGGCAATTTGCATTAGGGCACGATGCCATGCACAACTAATTTTCTTAGCTATAAACCTTGCGGAGCCCGAGACCTTTCCAACGAATGCAAAATTGTCGAAATCGGTTCGTGCGTTCTGGAGTTATTTCGTCAGGAAGGAAAACCCGACTTATTTTTATATATATAGAAGATATATATATATATATATATATATATATATATATATATATATAAGCCATAATTCGTGCCAAAGGTGACCAATTAGAACAAATCTAAACTGATTCTAAAATTTGATATTATTTCCGACATTTTTGCTTTTAAACAATAAAATTTAGAATTGAATTGAAAAAAATATAGCGCTTTACTTTGTTGCATAACATATCAGCCACCCTGTATATATCCCATATATATATATATATATATATATATATATATATATATCAGCCACCCTGTATATATCCCATATATATATATATATATATATATATATATATATATATATATATATATGGGATATATACAGGGTGGCTGATATGTTATGCAACAAAGTAAAGCGCTATATTTTTTTCAATTCAATTCTAAATTTTATTGTTTAAAAGCAAAAATGTCGGAAATAATATCAAATTTTAGAATCAGTTTAGATTTGTTCTAATTGGTCACCTTTGGCACGAATTATGGCTTTCAAACGGCCGAAAAGCCATAGCACGTTGCACGAAAGTGGCTCTGGGGTATTTTGACCCATTCCCGGCGAGGCGTTTGTCAGTTTTATGCGACGATCGGCCGAGCCATTTCTTTTAAATTTGGAAAAAAGTGTTAAACTTTTCGTCCACATTGAAGCTCACACTACCGAATCGATTTAAAAAAATCAAAAATTGTTCGAACGATATTAGTTGGGAATGATACTGATTAGTTTCAGGTGAAAATCTACCGAGCCGTTTTCTTGTAATTAACTGTTGAAAAAAGAATTAAGCCGATTTTTATGGAACTTTTTTGGCGATATATATCATGGTCTTAGGAACTTACTGAAATATTGCGGCCTTACGACAAATAGTTTAATTTTAAAAATTCATTAAAGTTTGAGAAAATGAGCAGTTTTTTAATGTTTGTTAAAATTAAAATTAGACGATTTACTAAGTATAACAATAGAGTACTTGGTCTTAATGAACATACTAAACAATTAAAATCCTACGGAAACTGTTTCAATTATAAGAATTGTTGACTTTTGAAAATTTGCTTTTAGAAAATACTCATTGTGTTAACGTGTTAACGTGTTCATTCGTTTTCAATTATGTGTAATTAATCTACTGGGAATACTTTTAATCCCTTTAATCACATAAATTAATTTATTTTTTATTGATTAAGTCGATTATTTACACATATCGGGAAATTCACGTAACTTGCCTCAACTACCAATACCAACTAGTTTTTTGATATTTCAGGAGCACCTACAGCTTTAGTCAAACTATTGTTTATTTAAATTTTGGAAACGTAATCTTAAATAACATTTCACAGACCACAAAAAAGATGACACAATTGCTTTAAGTTTCATAAAATTTAGACTAATTGTTAGACTATGAGTTTTAGATTTTCAAAAGTTGTCGATCAATGATCAAAGGCCCTCCTTTAAAAAGTGCTTAGACAAGTTCTATTAAAAGTTCGCGCATCTAATACGTGTTAATTTTATACTAAAAAACGACAATCCTTCACAGCATTAAGCTTGTGCGAATAAGAAATATTTGTACTGACGAGAGTAAAATGGCAATAGGAGAAACGATAGAAAGAAAAGAACAAAGATGCCAATATTTTGAGAAGGGAATAGAAAGATGAGAGAAAAAACAATAAAAAAGCCTTAAAAATATATATATATATATATATTTGAAAAAAAAATAGAGAGAAACATACGTGATAAAGTGATCAAGACAAAGAAGAGAGGGGACAAATATGTATGTTAAAAAAGTGTGAAGAATTTGTATATACATATATGCAAAAAGTTAGAAACATAAAGCGCGATATAAAGAAAGAAATACAGTGATATAAACTATGAACCTAGTCTAGTCTAGTTGAGACTTTCAGGCCTAATAAGATTTACCGTATAATACACTACTTTACTCCGGTTGAAACATATCTTTCCCATCCCGCCTAATGCAGTTTTTTGCTTAAGTCGCGTTTTTGGGAATTTGTCTTACCGAGGTTTTACTGTATATATAACCAGGTATCAATAATTGTTGCGATAGCGATATGTATATATAATATATTCATTATTATGGCGCCGCCGCCGTTTGCACAATTGCTGCTGGTGAAGCGGCCGCTAACGCTGCCGATGTTCGTCGGCTGCAACGAACGAACGAACGTCCTTGCGTCGATTGCGCAATCCGAACTAATAGGTTATGCAAAGAAAAAAATTCTAATTGTTGTGGGCAGCCACACGAGCCAATAACAGGCATTTGCATTCATTTCTATACCTAATTATATACACACATGAACACGCACACCTGGCAATATATACAAACATACATATATGACATATATGCATACATACATATATAAATACACACACGCACACACACACATATATATATATATATATATATATATATTAGTGATGTGCCAAGTCGAATCAAGTGATTCGAATCATTCGAATCAAGCCTTTAACGACTTGATTCGAATCAGATTTTACTTGATTCGAATCAACTCGCATCAAGCCGCGAAATATTTACTGTGATAAAATATGTATTAACACAAATTTTTCATAAATATAAAATTTTTCATAAATATAAATATAAAAAAAATGTTTTAATTCAATTCAATATTATAATAATATAAAAAATAAATATCATAAATATAAAAAATAAATAATGAATTAAATCATGCGAGCCACCCGACTTTAATATGCTTAAATGTATCAGCCCACTCCAATCGTCTTTATATGACTTTAACCGCATTCATCGACTAACTATATCATCCGACTTCATATGAGTCAAACCGAATCAAGCGGCGTTCTGAGTTATTCCGACTTCATATGAGTCAAACCGAAACAAGCGGCGATATGAGTTGTTCCGACTTCATGAGTCAAACCGAATCAAGCGGCGATATGAGTTATTCCGACTTCATGAGCCAAACCGAATCAAGCGGCGTTCTGAGTTGTTCCGACTTCATATGAGTCAAACCGAATCAAGCGGCGTTATGAGTTGTTCCGATTTCAATTCTGATTCGAATCATCCCGACTTGAAGCCGTTCGAGCGATATGAGTTCAAGCGATATGAGTTAACCGTATGGGCGATACAGTGCGTCGTCGTTCTTGCGTGTTTGTTTATTTTACGGAGCGCTGAGAGCGATTTTGTTCGTGAAATATCAATACACAATTTTGATAATAATTAAGTGTTTTAGATTTTAAATGTTATCAGAATAAACCACTGGAAATTATGAAACGAGTTTCGGGAATCTTTCAATATAATTCGCTTTTGAAACAATTACTAAACACCAGAAAGTCAGTAAATAATATGTTAACTTCTGATTATGTAAGTAATGGCAAATTCACATTAATGAAATTAACTTTCAGCTCTCAGTTTAGATGCGATCCTTTACTGATTACATAGTAGAATAAACAATCGACCCATGATTCCAAATATTATTTTATATGCTTTAGTGATGCACAATTGTTTGGTAATCTATTATTGTAAATTAATTTGAAGATATGTTTCAGCCGTCCTCAAAATTTTATTATTTTTAATAATTTTCAGAATATACTTTTTGATAGTAATTTATGTTTACAATTTCTACTTTGTCGCGGTTATATTGGTTAAACTGACAATTTTGATTATAAATTTCGATCACTTTTACTAAATTAATACATCCATGATTTTTTTCGTCCATATATATATACACCTAAGTCTGTTTTTACACGGAGATTGGTTCCAGAAGAATCTGTGTAAAAAAAACGTGTAAAAAAAGACATTAATCTTATACAAAAATGGGTGATTTGTTCCTAATCTCTAAAACCTATTAAAATTGGTGAAAAACAAGAATTTTTAAGAACAAGAATTAAATTAGTGCTATTCACATTTGCTTTGACCAGTAAAAATTGTTTGTACGCGCTAAAGGGGAATTCACTTAAATCTTTAGGCTAGTGTTCGCAAACTATCGATACTATCGATGGTTTCAGACTTTTTTCTTTCATAAATACTTTTTTGTGATATGAACATACTTCGCAAAAATTTAATTTGACAAAAAAAATTTAGGTACATAAAATTTCAAATCGTGCTAAATGGAATAAATTCGTGTAAAAAAATTAAAAATATTCAATTTTCAAACCGTGTTATATCAAAACCGTGTACAAAAAGACCGTGTAAAAACAGACTTAGGTGTACTTGATTCGAGTTGATTCGAATCATGATTCGAATCAGGTTTTTTTCTGATTCGAATCATTCGAATCGGGAATTTTTCGAGTCGGCACATCACTAATATATATATATATATATATATATATATTAGGGCGGGTCGATTTAAAAATCACATAGGCACATATGATTTTCGGCTTCTAGGGATCAAAATAAGATTCTTTGCTGAAGAAACCATATTGACCCAAAGTTAAAGGTTGAATTTTGAAAAATTCCGTTTTGGGCCATTTAAAGTGCCCAAATCGCGTCCAAATGTATGGCAGACTCCCACCAACTTCGAAAGGCCGATCCACACATGCCCATCGTTCAACCCCTGGGACCTCCCCTTAGAGGTGTTCCCTACAAAAATTGCGAAAAATCATCGTTTTTGGTATTTTACTCAGCAAAAAATGTTTTTTTAAAATATTTTTTTTTGATATTAATTCATACACACATAAAAAACTTTTTCACAAAAAAAATTATTCCAATAATTTTCCAATGCTTCAATTTTTCCAATGCATTTTGTCTCTGCCAACATTAGAGAGCGGTGGAAATTTTGCAGACTTGAAACCAAAAAAGACTTTAGGCGATAATTTGTAAGATTTACATTTTTATTTAGATATATTATTTGATAAAATAAATTTTATAATAAAAATATGTCACTAGTATTTGTCATGTTCAAGTACCAAAAATGATGCAATTTTTGTATGGAGAACCTCTAAGGGAAAGTCCCAGTGGTTGAACCATGGGCATGGGTAGATCTGACTTCCAAAGTTAGTGGGAGTAGGTCATACATTTGGACACTATTGGCGCACTCTAAATGAGCCAAAACAAAATTTTTCAAAATTTGACCCAATCTTTGGGTCAATGCATCAGAATTCATTTTAGATATGGTTTCTTCGGCAAAGTATCTTATTTTGATCCCTAATATCCGAAAATCATATATGCCTATGCGACTATTTTTACCCATACAAATAGACCCTCCCTAATATATATGTAAATGTGTAGTTAAACTCGAACTCGATTCAGGGAAAAGGTGAGAGTATCTTCCATTTCCATTTCACACCGCAGTGCCCGAGATGTGCTTATTATCAACATATTTTGATCTATATTTTCAATTGAAAATAGACATCGCGCCACAACAATCCTGGAGCTCAAAATTTTGGACAAAAATTGATAAAAAAAACTTTTGCGCTTATCTTCTAATAATACTGAAAAAGCTCGATCTTATTATTTATTTATTTATATTTATCTTAATCTACGCAGTTATTTTTGAATGCACAAAAGTGGACCAGGAACATATATTATCCGATTGGCAATTTGTCAATGCACCGAAATAACTTAAGACAACGTATGTGAAGAATTCCACTGAGATCTTATCAAATTTTTAAAGGCTGCATCAAGATTTGAATAGATGCCCTTGACTGCCTCAATTTTTTGGCAACGGATACTAATTAAAAAAAAAATAAAAATAAATTTATAAGATTTCTTGTGGTTTAGTTGTTAGAGCCATGGGATTTGAATAAGAAGTTCCAGGATCGATAACCGCCCCAGGCAGCCTAATGTCAAGCAGTAGTTGCATCGATACCACTTAGGAATATAGATGAATTAGAAATATAGTAATGTTTCCAAAAGTTAAATCAGCTCACTTATCAGTGTAATAAAGTGTAATTGTGTAGTGGGATGCCATCTAGAAAAAAATACATTCAAGAAGTCGGCAGAATAACCCATAGGTCTCGTTAAGTTCGGATTGCTTTTAAATGTATATATGAGAAAATAATAAAAATAAATTTGTGCATCGTAGACGAGTTATTTGTGATTCGTCCATATGCACGAGACTTTAGATGTCTTGTTAGGCTAATCATATACAAGTAACCTTATCCCGTTCTCAGTTTCTAATTAAATTTGATTACAATCGCCAGCAGCAATTATTCGCTACCTGTTTCTCTTCTCTTATGTTACGTATGACTATTATTATTATTACTATTATTGTGGCGGCAGCAGCATTGTTGTTATGTGAAGTACAAATCTACAACTGGCGAGACATTTCCTTGAAAATGTTCCATGCGATACACTTTCACCTGTCACGGAAAAATCGTAAATGTAGACATTTACTTTTGTGCGTGTGCAGGATACTGTTGATGTGATTATGGGATCTGTGGCGGAAGTCTATGGCCGAACTTGCGTAAAAATTAAAATTGAATACCAGAAATTGGTCAGAAGATATCGTAGAGACAAAGAACTGGGCACAAAATCGGTATATTAGTTACGGAATTAGCAATTGGTTATCGCTAATTCTAAAAGCAAGTGAATGTAATAATACCCCTAATTATATAAAGAAATATAGTTTTTATGAACATCACTCATATAACATCTACTCCAGGTTGACCAAAAATAACGAAACTTTCAAACCAGTATTTCCAACTGTTTCATAATTTTGCTAAATAATTATAATTGCACAAGTTAAACGGGATCGGCGCGAAAATAATTACCTATTGCCGAAAATAGAACGATCTGAAATGTATTTTTGACAAATTAACATATCCAAATCCGAATCGGTAACTGTGATTGTTGGCGACAAGTGTCCGATGCCTAAATCGGTTCAGCGACCTCTCGCTAATATTTATTTCGATCTTAAGATTGCGCAAGATTTGCACACACAATCTATAATTGAGGGTACCGATAATAGTTATATAGACTTGTTCTAGAGTACGGAACATATATTTTAGACAACTGCCTTAAGAATATTTATCATGAGCAATTTTTTTACCAATTCGGCTTGATAGCCGGTACAATCCCTTTGTCTTGACATAGAGTGTTTTAGATTTATGAACTTCTTCTTGAATAATGAACTTCTAAACTTATTCTTGAATTATAATTGACTCTGTTTATTTTTTTAAGGAAAAATCTTCTATTGCGACTTTCAACATTAAATATTTAATGCTATCATGAAGCAAGCATGCTACTGGTAATGTTGCTATGAAGCCTAAATACATACTTTCTGTTCTATTTGAATTAAAAACATTAAAAAAATACAACTCAAGAATTTCGTATCTTACCTCAGTTATCCAAATACGCAAGGTTTTTGAAGACGGTAGCATTACATCTCTTACAACCAGCATCAATACAAACACTACATATCAACTATACAGAAACCTCTCTCACATTTTCAAGTGTTATTTATGACAATAAATTATTATTAGAAATTATCCAAATGCCGAAAAAAAAATCAATGCCAATTAGGGAAATGATAGAAGTCAAACCGTTTGTGTCTTACTTTAGTTAACAATATGCCATTATAAATGTTAAAGATTTGAATAATTATTTCGTAAATAATAAGAAGATCTACTACATTTTTTTCCTCATTTCTTATCTTATGCTAAGCAAGAGCGAGCTTATCTGAGAGTAAGCTATTAGTCAAGGAACTGTTAAACAAGCATCTCGATCACGTATCAAACCAAGACCTAAATTTGTGTAATAATAAAAAATATTGTAACTGTACTTTTGGAGTACCAAATCCTTTATATCGGGACTGTAACTATATATTAACTCTCTTGCGGTATGCTTAGCAGAAAGTAGTCGGCGTTACTCTTACCTGTAACAAAAAGAAAATTCTAATTAGTTGAAAATATTCCAATAAAATAACTTAACAGGTAAATACAATCTTATATCAATAATCTTATTATCTTATAATATCGCTGACATACAGTAAAATAAGAAGATAAAAAAAGAGGTTGATTAGGTACTGTTACAGATGCATAGATAATTTCATCTATGCATGCATATTGGACCCTTGAATATTCCCAATGATGTGAATCACATCGTAAGATAAGAGAGTTAGCAAAAACAAGTTGTTGTTAATATGTGTAAGTGATAATCTAAGAATTTCAAGTAAGTAATGTTTTATGCAATATTTAATTTAAAGCTTAGATATAATTAGTCTGTCTCTTTATAGTTAAATCTCTTTCTTTTTTATTTTTGCTCTGTATATATTTAGTTTTTAACGTTACTCTTTCTGTTTTTTTTCAAAATTGTAGAACCACTGACGATGACGTAGAATTTTACGCCGAAAAGTATTGTCTTTTAGATAGTGCGCAATTCAATAAAACTTCATATGGAAATAGCATGCAAAAAAGTTTGAAAATAGCGACAAATGAATTAAAAGTGAAAATTCGTGTAATTTTTTATTGAAAATTCGTTTTGTAGAGCGACAAATTTTGAATAAAACTCATTCATTTGTTCGCTAAATTATATCTAAGAACAGTATTAAAATTTCCATGCTATTTCCACCACAAAACTTTGATTGAATTGCGCACGCACTATCTAAAAGACAATATTAAGAGCCAAAACTTTCAAAGAATTGTTTTTTTGTCAATTTGAAACCATTTGAGCTCTTAGGAGCAAGGAAATTCGAAAATGTCTATATTAAAGATCACCCTAATATATATATATATATATATATATATATATATATATATATATACGAGGTCTGTTCAAAAAGTACCTGGTATTACTAATAATTAAATTTCGCGGGTCTGGAGTGTCTGATTGTCAAAATTTTTTTTTATTGTGTTGGTATACATGCCCCTAAAGTATGATGAAATTTTCAGCTATATTCACTGTTTACTTTGTCTGTGGTAGTCGCTAAGGTTCGACGTGTTTTTCTGAGCTCGGCGATTTTTACAATGGAAGAATTGAAAAGTCAAAGAATTTGTATTAAATTTTGCGTAAAAAATGAAATAAAGTGTTGCAAAGTGCAAAAATTCACCAGATATGGCTCCGTGTGACTTTTTCCTATTCCCAAAGTTGAAGAGACCCATGAAAGGACGGCGGTTTTCCTCGATTGAAGAAAATCGCTGAGAGTGCTCAAGGACATATCAAAAAGTGAATATCAAGGGTGCTTCGAAAATTGGAAAAAACGCTAGCATAAGTGTATTATATCTGGGGGGGACTACTTTGAAGGGGACCACATTAATGTAGACGAATAAATAAATATTTTTTTGAAAAAAACGAAAATTCCGGGTACTTTTTGAACAGACCTCGTATATATATATATATATATATATATATATATATATATATTATATATATATATATATATATATATATATATATATATATATAAAATTAAGCTGAAACTGAATCCTTGACGATGTGTTTCAGAATGATTCATCGTACATTCATCCATTCATTGAAATACTCCATATGTGATTTTTTGTCCTTTTTATTTCTCCAATTCACAAAGTAACGGGTTCAAGGACTCTCGGACGCCATTTCATATGTAATAAATACTCATTTATAAATGTATACATGAATAACTCTATGTATACGTGAAGAGCGTGGCGCCAATGGCTCCAGGCGCAAGCAAATCCACAATGTCGTTTACATATTAATAATCGTTTAGCCATTCGAAATTAATCCATATAGATTAGATACAGTCGGACCAACACGAAAGGACTTTACTGACAAGCAAATAGATTTTGAATAAACCAGATTGAAGTAACTATCTCATGGTAATATAATTGTTTAAAAAAAACTAGTGGTGCATGGCATAGTGCCTTAAGGCAAATTGCTGGAATTTCCCGTACCAAAAAGTTTATTTTTTAAAAAATATTAATTTTTTTTTAAACTTTGAAAAAATTAGGATTTTGGAGAAATTTAAATTTTTCTTTTTCTTTATTTTGAAATATTTTGGAAATTTTTAGAAGCGCGTTAGCACCGCGTTGCCGTCTAACGGACAAACGATGATACGGAACCAATAGAAATGTAAACTAAATTTAAACGTTCTGCATAAAATATTTGATGATTTGATGTGCCTATATCTAATGATCATTTTGACCGCCAAATCGCATTTTTTTTACTTCAATTGAAATCGGTTGAACCGTGTTCTAAAATCGTCGACAAAAATTTGTATTTGTATTTGTATACACATACACGCACATACCACCCCATTTTTTAAGGTATGCCAAAATGTTCAGAAACCGGTGATACGTAAATATATATATAAAATTTTCATTTTCGATTTTTTTGCGATTACTATAACTTACCCTGCGGGATGTTAATAATGCACAAAAGTTTTCAATTTAGAGCCACTGTTGTTCTGATTATAAAACTAAATTAATAATGCGTGCAAGCTAGCAAATTTTCCGAAAAAACAAGTAAAAAATTTTATATATCTTTAACGTTTCAAAGCCTCCTGAAAATGTTTGCATACCTTACTAAGATCAATTGGATCTATGTGTGTGTGCGTGTACCTTACAAAGAAAAATTGAATGTATGTGTGTGTGCGTGTGTGTTCGTGTGTGCGCATACAATTTTCGTCGATTTCGAGAAAACCGACTGAATGATTCAAAAAACATTTTGACATAATAAGAATTGATTAAGTTTGTGCATAGGCAGGATTAAAATAAGTTAACAAAAATGATCATTGGATATATGCGCATCAAATTATCACATTTTTTATAGAGATTTTATTAATAAGCTCCATATTTATTTATTTACTTTAAAGTTCACAATTGTCCTATATATTTTCGACAGTATGGATTAACCAAATTAAATGGGTTTCAAAAAATATTTTTTTAGAAAGATCCAAAAGTTATACCAAAAAAACAAATCTTTTCAAATAACTCGATTTTTCCAAAAATTTCAAAATCATCCAAAAAATCTAAATTTTACTAAATTTTCAATAAAAATTATAGCCTTGATCCATTTGAAATTATGATACGGAAAGCTCCAACTCTTTGAGGCACGATGACATGCACATCTAGTTTTTTTATTATTTTAATAAATTATTATTTTTATAAATTTTTACGCCTATCCTGATATAAACGGTTTCATTATAGTTAGCAAGAAAGTGTAAAAAATTTCGTACATATCCAAGTTTTCGACTTTTAAATTTAAAAACCATTAGAAGGGCATTTTACTTGGAAATCATACTGATAACTGGTAAAAATCGGGCCGACTGTTTATTCGTAAAGAAATGTTAATTTCTTGTATTTTTAATGAAACTTAACATGACGATAGAGTAAAGGACATGGTCTAAACTCTAAACAAACATTCTAACATATAATAGTACAACAAACAGTGTTCCAATTATAAAAAAAGTTTGGAATAATGAACAGGTCTTTTAGGACATACAAATGTATTGCAAATATTATAAGTCGGTTTGAAAGATGTCAATTTGATATCGCATTCATTAGTTTTTATAAAGAACGAAAACTTTAATTTCTCAATAAATTGTAGAAAATTTCAAGTAAATAGCAAAACTAAAATCTCAATACTTATTGATTAAATCGAGTGCAACTAGTTTTTGGTCAAAATGCCACTCACTCCTAATTTTCGATCTGTTCTCCTGATCATTATGGATCTGACCTCCTGATCATTATGGAATATTTAGAATTGGTGTGTTTCCACATCTTCTAATCATTTTGGAATATAATACAAACTGAACGTATGTATATGTTTAGTTAGTATGTCTGTAAGCATGTATCTTAGGGTAAGCCACGATATTTATTACGTGTCCAGACCTTAGGAATGGAAAAGCACGTTTGTGAATAATTATAATAATAATAATAATATTAATAAATGTATGTATGTTTGAGTGAAAAATGTTCATTTTATTATGTTGGTATATGCGATTAAATGTTGGTTTCGTCATTTAGGTATTCATGTGTGTGTGTGTGTGTTGTTGTTGCAGATAAATCTTGTTCGCGCAGCAGATATAGTCTGAATCAACATGAGTGCAAAGTAGTATTTAGAAAGCAAAATGCCGACAGAGTTTCTGTCCATTCTCTTCTCATAGTGCAAGATAATAGACGGAGTGCCTGTGGTTCACTTTGATAAACTAATAATTAACTTCCCGAAGAAGAAGTTAATTTTATGTTTTCTCGAGGTTTCAAGCCATTGTGAATCGAATGAGACCAATTTGAAAAAAGTAAGTGTATGTGTGCGTGCACAAATTTTTTACATGAAATCGACATTTTCTCAAAAATACCTAAACCGATTTTAAAAATTTAATAGCCATTCGATGTATCTCGATTAGAACATCTGTTCTCAGTTTTGTGCGACGATTGGCCGAGCCGTTTCTTTGTAATTTGCGAAAAAAGTGTAAAACACTACGTCCACGTTTTAGCTGACATTCTTGAATCTATTTATTAAAATCAAAAACTGTTCGAAAGATATCGGTTGGGAATGATACTGATTAGTTTTAGGTAAACATCGATTAAGCCTTTTCTTGTACTTTACTGTTGAAAAAAAAAGACAATTTGCATGAATTTTTTTTTGACGATAGATATCATGGTCTTATAGAACATACTGAAATATTACCTTTGCCCACTGTCCTGAGAGACTTTTATATAAATATAGAGAAAATTATTTTTTGTTATTTTAACAGAGCCACAAAGCGTGAAAAAATCTAAAGATTTATATGTGGAAAACAGAAATAAAATCAAACACTGGTTCAATACTCTTTATTATAAAAAACTCATTTCATTAAGATTTAGAATATTGTATGTAAATGTTTTTGATGATTTTTCTTTAGGGTTGAATATCCAAGAAGGCGTAGTGTGCGTTGCTTTCTAAAAGAAAACTTCGTTTCCTCGGGAAAACTAGTGAAGATTCGATTCCATGGGAAATATTGCAAAGAGATAATATTTATCCTTCTATTTCTATAATGAAACAGAAATAAATATAAAAGAAAACTGCTTTCTCCTAGTTTTCATACAGTTTTGTCATAGGCCTCTAATAATTGACTAAAAATATTTTTCCTCTCTTTATTTTCTAATAAATATTTAACAATTATAATAAACAAAAAAATAATACTATAACATTTGCGGAATTTAATACAGAAATAAACAGTCGTCGATAGTTTATTGATTGCTTTTGCAACTACTAAAAAGACCTAAGAAAACTATAGATAAACAAGTATAAAGAACTTATAAAATAAAGCACTAATCCACTAAATTTCGAGGCTGCAATCAAAACATCTTCGCCGCCTGCCCTGGGTAATTTAGTAGCAAAAATAAATTTTAAACATCATAAACCTATTGTAAAACAGCTGTAAATTTTTGATCTTGCAACGATTTTTTGAAAAAAAAAAAAATCGTGAATTTGAAGCGATTAGAGATCTACTGTTGTGCCATTGTGACACACCTTACCCTAAGAATACACATATAGTGCCATTGTCTTTGCCGGATAATTTTATTAAACGTTTTATATAATTTCCAGATCGAGTGAGATCTTCGACATTAGCTCTGTATCTATGTATTAGATCTGCATGGCGAATAGCGAATGACCTCGCAAAAGGGAACATATTTCAGAAACAAATTTCTAAACAAAACAAAACAAAATAAAATAGAACAGAGCTCGACAAAAAGTTTCGACATCGGAATTAAACAAATAATACGTGGATCAGAAACATGGATACAACAAAAGCTTCAGGAGAACATCAAGTGGAGATATAGATTCATGAGCACATAAATACAAAAACCTGAAAAAGATATAGGATTGGATACATAGCCTTGCATTTAAGACATGGATCAGAGAGATGGATGTTACAAAATAGCTATTGGGGTTATAGTCAAAGGAGCATAGAAACTGCATGAAATTAAAAATAATGCTGTCAGAGAATATCAAATTAAGTTATGTATGTATACATGACTTTTGAAAGAATAACGTGTAAAAGAAACTAGGTTGGATTCACTATTAAGTAGTAAAGAAATTAGAAGTAGAAAGAACAAAGAATACGATTGTCGACTCGGAGAAGAAAATTCATAGGAATAAATGCGCAAGACAAAAATGGATTAACAGAACTGACTCTACTGATAAGTAATCCAGATTTGAAAAGTAAAAAAAACTGGTTAGCAACCTCAATTTATGAAAGTACAAATAAGAACTTTACTGACGAGCAGAGTAAAAAGAATCGAAAATGATATAGAATCCAAGAAAATAAACCAGATAAACAAATGGACTAATATCCGATTGTTAATTAGTCTTAAATTCGATTACTAAATTAAGTTCAATGAGGCCTTGTCGAGTAGTGTTCTCATTTACTTTCAAATCGAGGTTGCTAATGAGAGTTTTTTTTTCACTTTTCAATGACCCTTATGTATATTATGGAGAATTTTAGTAATACATCTTTGATAAACCCCTAAGATTTCCAAAATTTGCTTATTTGCTCGTTGTTTGTCAGTGGAGTTCAATTAGTCTTCATTGACTAGAAATTTAATTGTGTTCTCAATAGAATTCACGTTAACGTTCCTAAATTAAGTTTGCTTCTCTGTATAGTCCTGCTTTTCTTCATGCACTTATGAAAAAAGGAAAATTATTTTTTCTTCCATAACGTGATGTAATCTAATTTAAATTTGTGCATTCCTCCTCAAACTCTCTATTGATATTAAACTACAAGCTTTTTCCTGATTTCTCATTCTGCCAGCAAATTTAATACCAGCAAATTTAAGAATATTAGAAAGGATACCCTGGAAAAATTATGTTTTTCTTTTCGAGTGGAGTTTGCTTGTTAGTAGAGTTCTATTTTTCATTCTTGTGTTTATTGTTCCACTTGAAGAAACAATTTTTTATCTTATTATTAAATTACATTTTGCAATTCAACAAACTGTGGACAAACTATCGTTCATAGACAGTAGGCATTTGTTACTTTGGAAAATTGTACGGAATCATTCGGAACCATTCTTTATTATCATTAACGCTAAATTACATTCTTTCCCTAAATCTTCATGGGTTGATCATTAGAGTATGATCATGTA
>NW_020538505.1:0-32018 GCF_003426905.1 Ctenocephalides felis
AATGAGAATGCCAATCAACGCATCGGAAGAAAAAAGAATGCGCGTAAGGATCACACGCGATTAAAGTAACACTATTGTATAACTTGGCAATTAAGTTCAAAATAAAAAAAATCACATAAGTATTTAGAAAATCATTTATTAATAATGATAACACTAGTAACACGGTTTAAAACAATAACAAATAGTTAAATTTTATCATATTTTGTATATGGAATAGAAGGTTTGTGGTAACTGATCTGCTTTGTAAACTGTGTAAATTTCAGAAGAATTGCATCAATAGTCGTGCCATATTTAGTGCTTGATTTAGCATTATTTATTGTTAATTTAAATTTATCATCTAAAAAATCAATGAATGGTCGAGTTTCTTTCTACAATTGACATTGAATTTCCAACGAGAGTGTTCAGAAATTTAGCTTCTTTATTAGAAAAATGAAGAAATTAGGTATAAGTCGGAGAAAGGCCAACTTATTTTCTAGACAACTATTAACTTATACTCATCTGTTTTAATTTATTGTCTTGTGATATTAGTGTTGTGTCTGATATTCTAAAATGCATATCTTTGACTCTTATTCTTAAAATTTTTATTGCCAAATAAATAAGATGTTGAGGCGTGACTGCTTTGCAATCAGATCACCTTAACTCACTCGTAGCCATCATAAAAGGAGTAACACGTAGACCTTTAAATTTCCGAAACTGATCGAGATATATTGCTGGAAAATTATTGGTATGTTATTTTCTCCTGAAGCAATACTCATATATTTATCATCGATCTACAATAAAATCTGTTGTTGTGCTACTAGAGATTCTTCAATAGGGATATGCCCACTAATTTTATTTCATTCTGAATCATCAATCCTGTATCGTCTTGCTCAGAGAAAAATAAACTTACACAAAGTGGGTATTTTACCAGAATCTAATGCAATTCGACAAAAATGGCATCCAACCTAATTTGTTTTTGAGCTTCTTTTAATATCTGATAATAATATTCATCAGGTTTCTATGATAAAATGCATCTTTTTCAACTTTCTAACACAGTCAATGGCTCTGTCCAGGTGCCTGCAGAGTTTACGTTCTAAACCTGCTCTTTAGTTTGTTGAGATATCTTTCAAGATACATATTTGTGTTAATTCACAAACCTTTCTTGAAAAATATGCGCATGACATATCACATACTTTTTTCTAAAATATGAAGCAAATAATCTGGTTTCTATATTTTCTTCGAGCTCATGCTCACTTAGAACCGCTCGAACACTTAATTAATTGTTAAAAATGGTTGTCTGTCTCTGGGAATTTTTAATTTTAGCATTTAGTGCCCTTTTCCAGCTTTTTGAGACCTGCCATGAACAAAGCAAGTGGTTGTCGTTGAAGGCATGATAGATAACCACGCATCGTAATATGCCGGTGCGTCGTCAGACTTAAAAGTAGTAGCAACAACTTTTCCCACTGCGTCATGTTTTGCTTACAAAATACTTTAAATATGGTTTTGTCTTGTCGGTTGGAGAAGTATAATATTACAGGATAACCTGCACCAAGAAGTATATGCAGGTAGAATCCATATGCATTTGTACCATGCGTTCCATCGATGCATATTTTGTCATGACCAAATTTCTTAAAAATTTGAATCTGCACCGTGGTCACTATAATTACTGAAATATCGTCTTCTTCTAGTATATCATCTTTTATGTCCGATTTTTTTGTAATATTTTGTAAATGCTGCTTTTTCTATTTTGGTTTTATCATTCTTGTCTAGATATGTAGGGTATGGCAGCACAGTTTTGCATTTGATATTTCAAACATCTTTCCTTGTAAATAATTATCCTTTAATGGTAAATGTCACGTTAACGTGTGATGGTTGATTATTTAATACAGACTCATTATTTTGTAATTGACATAATGTAGTTTTGCTGTATTGGAATAAGTTACGGACGTACTTACATCTAAAAGCGATAACAGAATAACTTTTCCAATTGTGAATAGTTGAAGCGTTTTACAAGAAGTAGATAGAGAAAAAAGACCGTTACTCATGTCAAAGGTGCTGACATTAAAATCTGATCTGATCTAAAATCTCCGGCTTGATACCTGGCTCAAGATTTTCTAATTACTCAGCAGTAATCAATGTATTTTCTTCTAGTTGTGTTTTTTTTGAGAATGCGATCTTGATCTTTCGGTGTTTATATGAGCCTTTGAACTCCTATCAATATTTTTAATTTCTTTCCTTTACATCGAAAACATGTAGATTTTCTCTAAATTTCCAAATATGACTGACAAAGAATATATCATGGGGCGAGATATAGTTCTGACAAAGAATATATCTTTGGATGAGATATAATTCTGACAAAGAATATATCTTTGGCATGTTAGACTAGAGCTATGTTGCTTTAATATTCCTTAATCTCTATAAAAACCCAGAGAATTACTATGTTGTAAAATGTTATTAATATGTTATAAATAAATAAGGTAAAAAATAAGAACAACGCTTAAAGAAATATCGTTATTGACTATATAAACTGATATAAACAGTCATTTTTTATTTTACACCTAATGATGGGGGTTTGTAGGTTCATCAAAATAGCACAAACAAAAACAATATTATTAGTCAAAAATTGAAGCTCCTTTGCAATATGATCTTTATAGAACTTTAGAAATTTTCAACCTCTCCGTAACTCGTTCCACGGGTATACGCATACTAGCAACAGAATATGTTTCAAAATACTGGTGAAAGTATTCTATTTTTAACAAATGGCGGATGCATAGGTAATTCCGTGTCCCTTAATTTGTTTAACTCCAGTGAGAATAATCAATAATTGAAGATGGAAGATTCTGAATGATAATATCAATAATAACGCAATAGATTTTGTGTTCAAAAGAAGTTAATTTAGTTTTATTTTTAATCTTCACCGACTTATTAGCTGGAGACGCGAAGTCAGCGATTTTTATTGCCATTTGCATCGAATATAATTAAAGAAACAGTTGAAAGCCGAGTTTGAGGGTTTGAATGCGTCATAAGAATATTGCTATTGTCTATGGGGGATACCTTTTCCTCGTGCAGCAAAGAATTACGTGATTTCTTGCATATAGAGCAAGGATACTTTGCTCTAAGGAACCTTTTCTAATAAAGGAAATTTTATCAATTGAATTTAAATGAGCATTGATAATTAAAAAAATATTATATGTTTTCAAAATAAAATTATAAGCTACGGTATAATTTTCGTTAGTTAATTTTAAAGAAGAAATAATATTTGAAGATGGACCTGTGAGAGCACCCTTTAAATATTGCAATTACTGCACGTCGGACAATTTAGTATTTGTGTGAATCAATGAGTTGTACAGGTCAATGAACGCTGCCCACTCACTAAATTTACCACTAAACGTAGGCAACACTATGCCAGGCAACTTAACATCTACAGAACTACTAGAGACCCCTATCGAACTCTTAGGACTATCCCTATCTTCAATTAAAGTTTGAATCTCAGCAATCAAAGTATAATACAATTCAGAATATTCAAAAAATACCTGTTTACTTCCCTTAAACAGTTTACTTTAGTTTACTTGCAATGAAAATATTTCCGAGAATTACACATATAAGAATCATGTTTCGGTGCTAAACATCGATTACCAATATGATTTGTTTTTACAAGGAAATACTCAAATTGTTAAACTTTTGGCACTTGTATAACATATGAGACTTTTTACAAAATGAACAGCTCAAAGGCTTTCTTGACACATTCCCATACATCACAAGACGATCCGACGGATGTCCGTGGGATATACGCATGCGGCACTAGTCATCCGTAGGATCATCCTACGGATAGTCCGCTTGTCCTTTCAATATCTCTGGAATCTAATTTAGACCCACCCTAGGTATGGTCCGTAGACTATCCCGCGCTGGATATTCCGGCCGCAGATCAGACTCTCGTCAGACACATTGTACTTAACCCCTTCACTTACCAGCCAATCTCCAAATTTACGAGCCCAAAGCGACACTAAGGTCGGTCGCACGCAGTGACATAAACAACTCTGCTCAGCGTTCGAAACTGAACAAATTACTATTATATATAGTTTCTATATGCACGTGTGCGGTACAAAAAACTTTGCAAGATGTTTTATAAATAATTACGTTGATTTTTAAATAAAAATATAAATTTATTATTACAAATATATAAAATATACATATAATTATAAATTTATATATTTGTGCCAAACGTACAATGTGACTACCACGGTCAGTACTACTGGTAGCAAAGTCATCACTGCTTTGTAATTCATCAATATTTTTTTTAAAGACATTATAATGGGTATTTTTTTAAAACTTCTTACACACGATGTATGTATATGCTTCACCAAGTTTCGGAAATGTTTTATTTATGTTTTGTCCGGTACACTAACGACGACTCTAAGGCGTCCTATTCGTGTTTGGGCCGATAACCTTGCGACGACTCTGAGTCGTCATATTTGTGTTTGGGCCGATAACCTTGCGACGCCTCTGAGGCGTCATATTTGTGTTTGGGCCGATAACTTTGCGACGCCTCTGATGCGTCTTTGTAAGCGAAGGGGTTAATTATGGGTCATTTAGTTAATATTTTTAGCTGAAAATAATGTTGGTGTTGATAACATATTAAAAAGTCATATATAAAAAAATATAGTTTTTTTCTGATACCCATATAATAAAAATATAATATAATCTGTAATATATTCATTTATATTAAACATTTTATAAATAACAGTATAAGTTACAATGCTGCCACTGAAACCGCAGGTTTCGTCTCTTTCGGGAGATTTTTGAGCACAGTATCTGTAATTAATAAAAGATTAAATACATCTTTTTTTCAAAATAAAAAAATATTTACTAAATACTTGTGATGATTTCGCACAACAGCTTATCACGAAATTTGTATTTTTCTTTTCCTCCAGCCTAATATATATTTCAGCAAGTGCATTGACACTGCTTTAGCACTCTTGGCACTAGTTCTAGCTAAATACTGAACGTAGTAATAAATGTATTTCTTTAGCGATTATAAGAATTGAATACCAAAGCTATATTAGTTGTAAATAATAATATACAAATTAATATTTGAAAATTAAATTGCCTATACCAATTGATCTTGTAACTTATTTTCAATTATACATTGCTCCACTACTTGTAGCCCTCCATTGTTTTGAGTGGAAAATATTTGATCAGGCCTTTTATTAAACCATATGGTTTAATATTTTCCACATTTGGTATCGCCTTTGCCCTGTTCAACTTCAAATCTTTGACATCAAGTTGAACTCCTTCAAATGATAATCTCACTTTCGTGATTATCTATTATTTACTTATTATACAAAGTGTGTTAATAAATATCACATAAATACATTGCTCCACTTTCTTTCTCCATTTCTTTTGTAATACTTGTATTATTTATAATTTTATGGTAACACAATTGGTAACTCAATCATCTGATGAGAGTAGAATCTTCGCTTTTTTCTCTATATATACATATATATAGAACTTTACACACTTTAACGATTTATGCTTTTCTTTTTAAATTTATACTTGCATTCGATTTTGAGAAACTGTAAAAAAGTATGCACAAGTTACTTACCAAACTCGTGATTCTTGAACCTGAACTGAAGGTTCTCTTGAATTTCGGCTCTTCGCGGAATCACGTAAGCCTCCAATAACCGTAAATCATTAAAATACTTATTACTAGCGTTTGTTTATAAACATAAAAATAATTTCAAAGTTTAGTCACGTATTCATTTATTTAGTAATTGTAATTATTGATTATCAAAATACTTTATCTCACTTCCACAACATTTTTGGGATATTACGCGATTTAATCACTCAGAACTTTCCTGTCTCCTCAGGAATATAAACTTGCAAAGCAACATTATTTCCTGGAAACGGCTAGCACCAAATTAATTCCTATAACTTTCTACAATGTGACTTTTTAATCTTATGTATATTTATCTATGTCACAATGTTTCTATTCTAATATCAGCATAAGAAGTATATTCAACAGTTTCCACTCATAGATAAAAGAAGTTTATATACAGGCCATATTTTGTTGCCATGTTTTTCGTATCAAATCTGTCAAATTTCCCGGGTTAGTTCTCCTCCCTCCCTCAACATAGAGTTCGCTTGTGTTGATCGTGGAAATGGTGCCTTTAAGTAATATTATTGAAATGAACCAATATTATAAAGGCCGTTTGAATTCAAAATAAAAAAAATCAATTAAAAAAAATATTTTCATATATTACGTGCATGAATACAGAAGATAGTATTCAGCTTTATAAACACACACACAATAAGCAGTAATCTGCAGTATATATATATAAGTAAAGAACTAGATTAATATAAATAATTTATACATTATTTATGCCACTAATCATTGTATCCAAGGGTTGACGTTGAAAACTAAATCAAATGTGAGGTATTGAATCTCTTTCAATGTTTTCAAAGTTAACAAACATTTAAAAAACTACAAAAGGGACAGAAATTCATATAATTTATTTTACAAGCATAAAAGAAACAGGCAGGTTTAAGAATCATTATTGAATTTTATGCCTACGATAAAACTTGTTAACTCAATTCATATTTATGTCGGTGCTCAATCAATTTGCGATTAAGTTATATAAAATCTCTGTATGGTCTCTATCTGGACATGTTTTCTTCATTATCATAAAGAAAAATAAATCATTGATATATTAAGATGTCAATAATTTTTTCTTATGGAATTGACAATAATACATATTAAATTAAATTAATTCACATCTTCTTCAGCAACTAATTGTCTTTTATTTCTTTAACTTAGAAGATAAGCAATTTAACTATCTTGCCATTTGTCAGTTCCTATAATGTGATCTTTTATACAGTCATACATCAAAAAGCAATTTTCGCTATTAATATATTTTCTTGTGGCACAGCAGAACTCAAATTAACCTGCGGTGAATGAAATGCTGAATATTATCATTAAGCATGATTTCCTTCCATTTACTTTTTAGTATGTTCTCTTAATGTGTTCAATATTGGTGTAATTCAGATGTAACACCGGCCATGCTTCCACTCTACCAGTCATAAAATAGATGAATATAAAATATTGTTTGATGCTCGTCTACCACACAAAATGTGGACTTCAAACAGTAGATTCTCTGTAAAGATCCCATTCTTAAATTAAAAAAAAACACGCGTTTTTTTCTAATATTAAGGCCAATAAATATAATATTTTAATTATGAATACATACTTCACAGAATCTGCCTAACAAGAACACTTCTCTCTTTGTAATATTATTATTCGGAATTATACTTTAGGACACCAACATTCAACAAATTTAACCGAAATTACTCTAGTAAATAACGATTTTGTTTAATCCAGTGATTGCAATATCTTCATTATAGAATAATTCAAAAGGCACTGTTGAGTTTTGTGATGAAGATATGGCTTTTGTTGAAGTGATTTTATTTGTAAGTTTATTCACACTTCGGTCCTCGCCAGAAACTTTTGACAAAAAAACGCTCTCAAAACAATAATTTTTTATATGATTTCACAATATTTTACTTCGAACAACTTTGTCACAAAGAAATAATCTATTGTGCATTTATCTGGAGAGTAACATTGTCACGGTAAGCTTAACGGTACAATACTTGTTTTTGGATTTTACAATGGAATTACAAATTTTTTTTTTTTTTAATAATATCCATTCTGAAATGTCCTACACAACTTCAAAATAATAATAATTTGTGGCCTAAAATACAACAAACAATTTTATATCAGTTTAAGATTTAATTCTTTTGATTTTGTCAATCGATTCCATTATTTTTCACTGAATGAGTAATCTGCAAATACAGTAGATTTTTTTGCGTGTTGATAAAATTAGGCAATTAAATCAAGTGTAAATCAATACAATTTTTTTGTAATCATTTGGAGTCTGCTTGTAGTGGCCATAGTAAAATGTATCACTTATATTGATTTATCAAATAATCGAGCTAATTTATAATTGATACATTAGCAGTGAACTCATCAATTTACTGAAGAATATTGAACAATTTTTAGATAATTAATATTCTAGATTATTGTATTGGACTCATTTATGTTTAATCTTGGTCAACTGCGATAGTTTAATATTATCAAAATAACTTTATGCAATTCTATTGAATCTTTGTTTTTTTTTTCAAAACTTATAGTTAGTTAGTCTATTATAATGAACGTGTTTTGTGATTTGTGCATTGTTCATAAGTTGTTCAACATCAAAATATTCAAATTGGCAACGAGTTGTAGTGTTTAGGACATATTACAGCAAATTTCAATGTAGAAAGATAATAGTAAAGATCACGGGCAAGACCTTTTGCACGAACACGAAGTATATTTGAAGAATTCATGTACTTACTCATAAATATATTTTATGTATGAGCAATAATTAACTGAGAGTTACTTAATAAGCCTTGTCGATATATATCGAGTGATATTAGTCACTAAAAGTATTAACATAAAGCCATAAATATATAAGTTATGTCATGCATAATCATGAGAAATGTGAAATACAATTCAACATTGAAGCAAATAGCACATACATCAGGACGTTCTCCTTTCGTTCGAAATATGAATCATTAATATTGTCACACACATCGTTTGGAACAGAATCTAATGTGGTTACATTGTTGAATCCAATACGAAGCTGAGAAATTATAAATCAATCCATCTCATTTATTTTACTTAGGATTGGAATTGATGATCCAGGAGATCCGTATGGAACAATTTTCTTCATATCAACAATATACAAATTTCATTAGAAACTGTACCGTCGACATGCTGAAAACAATTCTAAGTGGGTATTGTTGTTACATTAATAATGAATACGTATATAAGATGTAGGAAAGCGTCTATATACGCTTCAATACGATTTAGTATTGAAAAATGGAGAATTAATGCTAAAACGTTCATTGAAAGCTCAATGAATTAAAGCTGTGAGTACATTTCAAATATATTTGTAAAGTGTTTTGAGGGATCCATTCTAGATCATCATTGACACACAATCTGTGTTCGATATAGTTAGTGGTAGATATAGTGATACCATAGAATCGCTACTAAGTATCAAATATTTGTTCTCTTGACAATTGGGATATGTGTGACATTTCCAATCCCAAACAAAGAAAAGATAAATTACCAGATAAATGTAATAAAAGTAACCAATAAAGAAATTGTGAATATGAAGGTGTCATCATGAAAAGAAATTGAAAACAGATTAGATTGAAATGAATTTATTTCTAGATCCTCTTGAAACAATTTCAAGAACAGATAAAATTTGAGTATCGGACAGAATTACGAAAATGAATTGACAACAAAAGTTGAAATATTAATAATTTCTAATATATTTATCCTACACTACAAATCAACATGCACAAATCAACATTACTTTATCTTTTTTTGTAAAAAATAAAACTTAGAAATGCTAATCATTATGGTATTTCGTGTTATTTGCATAAATTATCACATGATGTGAATGTATTCATAATTATATTTGTCTGGCATTACCACATAAACAAACAAGAATTTATGAGTTGCATAAAATTTATTTCTGTAACCAAACATATGGTAACATATAATCAAATCTTTATGGAATGAATGAACTATATTTAATATTCTTCGGTTCGATACGTGAGTGTGTAAAAATATTTTGCATTGTTCATTTATTACAAGCTTTATATAAGTCATACCTTTTATAAGTTTGCCTTCATCATACAAGTTTAATTCAAATGTTTTCGATTCTGAGTAGGTTTCAAATTGTTTAGTTTCTACGTGGATGCAGATTACTTTTATCTTTTTTATTTATTTACTTTTATCTTTTTTATTTATGTTAATTATCGAAAATCGTATATTTACTTTTCTGAGTATATTTTGGGATACTGAATTTTACTGCATTACTATATTAAAGTATTAAACAATGGACTAGTAATAGCTCTTAAACGTAGTGCCGAATTTTAAAAATAGGCCATTTTTGTTATCGAGCATATTCTTGATGTTTAAATATTGGATCTAATTCTTCGAATGGCCTTCGTTTAATTACTTCTCCTATATCTTGACCTCTTTGGCAGATATTGAATTATTTGGGATAATTCCGTTCGTCACAGTAAAAATGAGATTTTAACAATTTCAATAATTCTGTTGCAATTGCTGATTTTTTCTTGTAAAGAGTGTCTAACATAAATGTTAATGAAGCAAAAACATAGTGTTCCATCTTGTTTGACAATCTAATTATAGCGCAGTGTCTTAACCTAATTGTTCTCCCATGTATTTTTCTAAATATTTATCATTTTTAGAAGGCGAATTTTAAAATATTTTTACTGCTTTCCGAATTATTAAAACAAGAGATGATACCAGTATTAGTAAAAAATCTACGACGACACGACGCTTGTTTTCATAGTTCGATAGCGTATTAGATTTTTTTGCGGTGGTAGCGCTGCATATTATGATAGTATTTTAAACATATGCGTATTTGAAATTAAATTTGGTTTAGTACAGTCTATCGGTAGCGTGCGAGTTTTAATGTTTAAAAATGATTATTATTTATTTGTCTTCACATATTGTTTTAAATGTCTGCTCCTCCCGGCTTTGTAGATCCAGTTGCTTTGTATAAGTTATTCTATGTTCAATAGAGTTGCTTGTTGCAACTCTAGATTTGAGTACGATTTCAATCATTTCAATGTCTGTTAGCTATCTAAGGACTTTAAAAACAGTTTCCAAGTACTGTGTATTCCTCTTTCCTCTTTTTGATTGTATTGTCTGTCTGAAGACGGTAGTACACAACCTCAATGAGAAATGCCAGTTTAATCGATTAACATTCTGGTAAGGTGGCATTGCTTTAAAAAATAGCGTAAATTAAATTCCTACACTTAAATGAAACTGTAAAAAGTATGCACAAGTTACTTACTGAGCAGTGTGATTTTCCAACCTCAACTGAAGGTTATATTGAGTTTTGGCTATTTCGCGGAATCACACAAACCTCTAGAAACCGCAAATCATTAAGATAATACAGCGTTGGTTTATAAATCTGAGCAGTACGCAGGAGAACACATAATTGACCACGCTGTCATAACCATATCGGCATGTGCTGTCAAAAACACGCGATAAACCATGTGGCAAAATACTACTTTCCGATTGTTTTGGATGGACGAATGCATCCAAAATCCAAAAAAATAGCGCACGCTTTATCTTGTAAATCCAGCTTGCTAGCAACAAACTGCCCGTTGCATGTTTGTCATAATTTGCTCTCGACAACAAGCATCCCGGGCTTTACATAATAATCTAATTACATTATTATTGATATATTTCTAATTATTGTCATCGTCATCGTCAATATCATTAACATTGTCATCATTATAATTTTGCTCCCAACATCAATATCCATACTGGGGTTCAAATTTGTTTTATAGAAAACATCATGGATTGATAAATTTATGCAGTATAGCATACATTGTTGATGTTCAGCCTCCATATTTTTATACTAATATTATCCACGCATCATCAGTAGTTATTCCGACTATATCTTTCAATATATCTAAAAAAATCATTTTTTTTGCTACCAGGAATAAACATTTCTGCTAGAATGGATCCATCAGCGAGCTTTCATAAAATTTCTGATATACTCTATAAGTGTTCTGTGAAATCATTCGATAGGTCGTTCGATTGCGGATGGTACGTTTTTGAACAAACCGTTAATATTTTATTTTAGGGTATGCCATAGTGGCAGACAATTTCCTTTACGAAAGCCTAGATACTGTTTGAGCATTCTGATTCTGTAATAGTAAAGATCTGCTGAATTTAGTCAATAACTCCTGGAAAGTTAGTATATACTTTCTTGTTGGTTGTTTAAGTCAAAGAGCCTGCAATGTCCTGCGCACATTTTTCAAAAGATTTGGAAGGAGTGTCCATGATAACCATTGGATACTTATTTTTATGATCTAATTTATTGCGTTGGCATATCTCGCATGATTCGATATAATTTTTAAGATCACTTCTTAATTTTGCCCAATTGAATTTGAGGCTGATTCTTTTCAAAGATCTTTTACAGCCTTGGTTTGGTCTTTTACAGTTGTTTGTCTTTGAACTGATTATTTCTAAAAATTGACATATTACTCCCTTATCGAATACCATTTTGCTGAAGGATGTGAAAGTATAGCTCAGCGCCTATTAAGGGGTTAGGGGTACTTGGAATTTTTGAAAGATCGATTTTTATTTTTCTGCATTTTCATAAAGTGTAATATCTTGAAAATGTTCTCTGAAAATTTCAAGTTGATCCGATGATTACTTTTTGAATTATTGGACTCTTACCAGAGCGCTGACGCAGGTGGGGAGTTCGATACTTATACTCAAGATTATTTACTTTCAAGATATGTAGTTCAAGATTGAATCCATAATCAGAAAAAATTAAAAGCTTCAACCAACTAGTGTAAAAAATATGCCTAAAAACCGTGAATACTAGTTCTACTATCGTACAAATTGCTGAATACATATACATAATCATTATTATTGATTATGCATACCCTAGGACCTAATTGTGGGTATAATTCCCATTGGTATGCTGAAAAATTGGATGCTGCACGTGTGAAAGTGGCAGATCAGCACGCCAACGAGAAGACTCTGGAGGCCAGAATGCTTCGTAGGCAACAGCAAATGGAAATTTTGGAAACTTGCACAATGACTGATGAACTATTATATGGCTCAGAAATAGATGTTTTGGTTTAAGTAATTCAATAATTCGAATTTCTGTACGTAAATCCAATGTGAAACTTTAAACGCGTTTTTCTCAAAACTATGTTTTTTTGAACCGGTGACCACTGTAACTCAAAAACCGCTTAGTACATTTTAATGAAATTCATACAGCTTTTAGAATACATAATAAACTCGGGCCTGATCGAAGAATTTTCATTTTTTCAAAAATTTCAATTTTTTAAGACCAATTAACTATTGATTTTTTACCCAAAAATTTAGAATTTTTTTTCTGATGCTGTCATTTTGTTAATTTTTGCAATAAAAAGAAAACCTTCGATCTGGCCCAGGATTATCTATTTGTAAAACTATTTTTTTTTATTTGATTGATTTTAGATGAATCTCTATGAGTTATGATGGTCACCGCCAGGACCGTTTTTTGAAACAGGGTCAACAAAAACAGCTATAACTTTGAGAATATTTAATTTTTTTTTCTGAAATTTTTGTTACTTCAAGTCTTAGGCCGAGAATATTAAAATCTAAAATTAAATAATTTGTGAGCCACTATTAAGAAATGCACGCACATTGTTTTCTGCCATTTGCATTGAAAAAGTAGTTTGAGAATTGGAATGCGTCAAATCAAAATTGCTATGGTTGATGGGGAAAATCTTTTCTTCGGCGGTTCTTTGCATATAGAGCAATTACCCTTATATTTGCACTCTGAAATGCCACGTCGCGATGCTAAACGGGAACAAAAAAAAAAACAAAAATAAGTTACCTACATTTTCAACAACTTGAGGCACTTAAAAGAGCCTAAAAGTCAAAACTGTCTGGGTGTAGTTTGAGTTTAGGTCATTACGATTTTAAAATTTTCCTGAAATTTATAAAAATGTAGGTAGGTTATAGACCTTATAATGGATCTTATATGGACTAAATTATATAGGCATTATAAGGTCTTTAGATAGGTTTTTTCTAGCTTTTTTGTATAGCGAAGGGAATACGTTTACGTATTAAGCAGACGCGAATTGCCTGGATATGTCGGACTCAACAATGTTAATACCGACTAAAACTTCCGATTTTCCCAGGCCTTGTAACCCCCACGGAAACCGCCGTTAGGCATTACTTCGCGGGGAAGTATCTTGCAACTGCTTTTTCTTCTAATACCTAAGATGTCTTACATTATTCTCTCGCTCTTCTTCTCTCAATGTGACACAGAGCTCAACATACGTACTACTGGCGCTCCAGGCTGCTTTTGATGATAGCATTGCTTCCATTAGTGTTCCTGGTCGAATTCTCTGCTTTAGGATTGTCTTCAGTTCATTCTGCTGTTTACTAAAGCGCGAACACTCAAAGAAAGCATGCTCTGCATCTTCAACTCCTCTGCAAACTGGGCACTTGGGAAAATCATCGTGATAAAGCGATGAGGATAATCCTGAAAGCAGTCCAGACAGCATCTGCGTTAGATAGTAGTTGACCTCTCCATGCCTTCGGTTCAGCCAAATGTCAATCTTAGGTATGAGACGATGTGTTCATCTACCCTTTTCTGCGGCATCCCGCTGTAGTTGCCAACGCCTTACGCTGTTTCGACGATCTGCGTTGGTAAAGGTTTCGTATTTCCTCAGCTAAAACTCTAAGAGGCAAAGTCGCGGCAATGACACACGATTCCCTAAATATTGTGCGAAAGCCGCATATTACTCGTAAGGCACTCAGGCAATACAAGACCAACTTTTCTCCACGCTTCTAGGAGCTCTAGTGCATCTGCCCAAATAGGTACTTCATAAGGTTACCGAGGCACTGATGAAAGTATAAGTCTTCTGATCTGCTTTGGTTCACCGATATTAGGCATTAATCGTGCAAGACAGGAACCCACTACTTAAGCTTTGTCGCTTACTTGTTTTACCTGCTCTTTAAAATTTAGTCAGGCATCAAGCATCACTCCTAAATATCGAATATAAGGATGTGATATGATTTTTTGTTCACCGACTTTTAACTTTATATTCTCTGATTTTTCTGCTGGTGACGAGTACTGCTTCTGTCTTCTGTTTAGCTAGATGAAGATTAACAGTATTCATCCACCGATTTATTATCTCGAAGGTTACGTTGAACAAATGGCGTATTTAATTTAGATATTTCGCGATGATCACAGTAGCAAATGCCACTAGTTTGGCGCGCCTTGGAATCTTAAGGTACACTTCCGGTGATATTATATTTTTTCGAACTATTCTTTGTGTCGTATATCAGGATTCTATTCGTAAAGTAGCTTGACACCCACCCACCCAAGTACAGGGTCCGACACTCGAAGTGTAACCAATTGAAAAGCCATAATTCCAGTTTGGAAAATTATTTTTACTCGATTCAAAGTACAAAATGTGTAAAATAATGCAAAATTTAAAAACAATTCAATTTTGCTCGATATGACCACATTTTGCTTTGATTATGGCCTTTAGATGGTCCAAAAATGAATCGCACGCTGCCCAAATGTGACTTGCAGGTATTTTGTCTCACTCGCGGACAACGGCTTTTTTCAGCGCATAGGATTCGCGTCTGGTGAATTCGAGAGCCATTGTGCGGACGTTATTTGCGGAACGTTGTTTTTCAGCCATTCTTGGTTTACTCGAGCTTTATGAGACGGTGCCGAGTTTTGTTGAAACGTCCATGGTCTACCACCGAAATGTTTGTTTGCCCATGGCTTCAATGCAACCTTCAGAATTCTTTCCCGATAATATTGCACATTTACCTTGACGCCAGACTCGATAAAAACGATTGGAGATCGCCTATCTGCGATTACAGCGGCCCAAACGGCGGATGCTGCCTCCTGGTGGCCAATCGATGACTCAAATTCTTGCCTGAACGGTTAGTCAAGTAAACCCTATCGTTTTGAGAGTTTACGAATTGCTCAATTGTAAAAATTTTCTCGTCGGAAAACACAATATTCGGAAATTTACCACTTTCGGCAAGGCGAAGCAACTCCTTCGCTCTCTCAAGCCTATAAGGCTTGACCTTGAGATGATTTTTTAGAACGCGGCGGATGCCACGGTCAAATATGTTAAGTTCTTTTGCCATTTGATTGGCAATTCGTCGGGGATTTTGCTCGAGTCGCTTTTTCACTTTTTGGTTCCATGACGTTTTGCGATGCTACCAGTATCATTGTAACGAGTTATGGTGTGATAAATGAAAACTTTATTCTTTTTAAGGCAGGGGTGGGCAAATACTTTAAAGCGCGGGCCAAATTTTCAAAATGTCTCCCGGGCCGAAGGACTATACCGCGTATGCTTTGCACAAGCGGATGTTTTGGATGAAGTTTTTTCCCCGCCCTTTTTTTTTTGACAAAAACACTAAGTATCATTTCAATTTGAATAAAATATGTCACGTAATTTTTAAAGAAATAGTATTATAAATAAATGGATATTAGACAAACCAGTCAACGAAAGCTTTTACTTTGTTACTTATTCTTCTCTTAACGATACAAATTATTTTATATTGACACATAGTTATTACAATTTAATATTTATATTGCATTTCGTAAATATAATAGTAAATAGAATACAAAAAGGAAAAGAAAACGTCAAACGTTAAAATAAATATTTAAAGTTAATGCGAAACGTGAAATCTCGAATGTTCATCTGACATTATTTCTTCAAAATTGGGTTCCAAATCACTTGTAGCAATGCTTAATACCGAGTGTAGATTTTCGTCAGTAATTTGGTATCGATATTTATTTTTCGTGGAAACCATTAAAGAAAAAATTCTTTCACAAATATATGTCGATCCAAATAAAACAAGGTATTTTTGAACATAGTTTAAAAAATGTTTGAAATGTTCGTTATTCAAAGCGCCATAGAAGGCACTCAATTCGTTTGAGTGAAAATTTTCTCTTAGTAAATAATTTGATTGTAAGTCGATTAGTTCTAGTGTAATTTCAACAGGAGCTTTTTACACATCGAAATTGAAAGGCTGGCTAATTAATGGTAAAAGTTTTTCAATAGCTTTGAAATCTTAAAATCTTCTTTGGAATTCAGAATGCAGGTCTTGTGTTATTGCACTATATTTAAAAAAGTCGGGATTTTTCAATGATTATTTGCCGTGCTGGCAATGAGGGGAAATGACTTGATAATTTATTATTAAAGTTTTCAGCAAATAAATTGAGTTTTGCCATAAATGCTTTGACGTTTGAGTGCATATTGAAAGCGAATTAGTTTTTTCCTTGTAGATTTATATTTAGTTCATTTGCAATTTAGGAAAATCATGTAGTTTTTCTTTTATCGACAAGAAGGATACTATTTCATCAAGCAAATATTGAAATCTGTCCAAAACATTACCAATGCTAAGTTATCTCACTTCAGTGTAATA
The DNA here is from genome assembly GCF_003426905.1 of Ctenocephalides felis. NCBI lineage: Eukaryota > Metazoa > Arthropoda > Insecta > Siphonaptera > Pulicidae > Ctenocephalides > Ctenocephalides felis. The sequence goes on from NW_020538505.1 coordinate 17,036, forward strand.
GAGGAAGTCACTCTCAATTTCTTTAAAAAATTCAACAAACTGTCGATGATTTACGGTATGTCCTCGGATAAAATTCACAACCTTGGCCACAACAGTAACGACGTGATTCTGGTTGTAACTTTTATTTTGTCGCGAATTCGTTTAAGTAAGCCTTCATTTTTCCCTGTTAAACTAGGACAACCATCCGTAGTGACGCTTACTATTTTATTCCAAGTTAGACTTACTTTAATTAAATACTTTTCAACAACGAGAAAGAAGTCTTTACCAGTAGTTGTATCTTTCATTGAATGCACACTAAGAAGTTCCCCGCTAATTTCACATTTCTTGTTAATGCCGCGAATAAATATTAATAATTGACTTGTATCAGTAATATCGCAGGACTCATCTAAAACCAGAGAACAATAGGTAAAATCAGTAATTTTTGTTCTTAGCTGGTCGGTCAAGTAAGTTTCCTGAAATATTTTCAATCCGTAGTACTATTGTCCTTCTCGAAAGGCTTTCATTTTCAAAAATATGTTTCTTTGCAGGACAACATATCTCCGACACTTTTACCATACATTGTTTAACAAATTCTGCTTCAGAAAACGGCTTACAGAACTTAGCAATTTTGTGTGCGACAACATAACTTGCTTTTGTGGTAGATTTCTCTATTTAACTTTTGTTTGTAAAAATATTTTGTTGCTTATTCAAGTTTTTTGCTTTCTGCTACAGTTTGATGTTCTTTTAAAGGAAGTGATGCATATTTTGGATTTTTAAATTGTATTCTTTCAAAAACAGCAATTGTTTCCTGACAAACCAAACAAATTGCTTTCTTATTAATGTTTGTAAAAAGATATTTTACCGTTCAAGCTTCATTGAAGTTTCTGCATTCCAAATCAACTTTTCTTTTTTTTAGATTGACTCATTTTACAAAGGCTTACAATTTACAAATAAATAATTTATTTAATACAATAAAATTCTCTATTCTGAGTGTCTCTGTTCTTCCAACAATGTCGGAGATCGATTTGACATATTTCAAGTTAAAGCGTGTTCCTTGCACATATTCTGTGAATGCATTCGCTGTGATGCCGTAGCCAGCCAATCGTTGTATGATTTCTGGACTTCTAGGTCCTATCGGTAGCGTGTTTCCAACCAAATTTTGCGTGAATCGCGTTCCGGCTGGACTTCTAATCCTGAAGTTTGGCATGCGTTCGAGATCTGCTGCAGCCAGAGCCATAACCATATCTCCGGCGATTGCTAAAGACGGAACCTCTTCGAATAAGTTATGCGTTTCCTCGTTTACTGCATTTGCATGATACCCACCATGCCCTTGTACTACAGTGATTGGTAGGGCTGGGACTTGTAATCTCGTCTCTTTGCCCATTTTGTCGGTGTAGTTTCCTATTTTTACCAAGTAGGTGAAAAGGCGCTGTGGTACATTAAAATGTTCATCGCTGACAGCTTTTCTAATCGCCTTTTCCTCGGTAGTAAGAGCTACTCCATAATAGCTTCGGATATTAGTGATTCATTCCGCTGACTCGTCGGTGCCTTCTGAGGTCTATGTTGCGATTGCTTCGTTCTCGGTCTATCTTTGGTCTCATCCCTTTTCTTTCCAACTTTCGAAGGGTCGAAGTTTTCGGTTTTGCCCTGATATCTAGGCGCAATCTTCTTGATTTGTTCAGACGTGTATGCTTGCTTGCCGTCCATTTTCTCTTGAGGTATTTTATTTCCACACAGGAACCAGTTACCCAAACTGGGTAATTACGTTATCTTTATTTACAGTGTGAACTAAAAGTCAATTTGCTTTTGACTGGGTCCTTAGATAAACAAAAAAGTAAAAAGACCTACAGTGCACTCTGTATAAGTATTACAGGGTTTATAAAGAGAAGTTTAAAACTACTTTGAAATTGTAATCTGAATGTTTAATTCTCTTCTCCATTTTGACCTGCTCATTTTAGGATTTATATGAAAGTTCCAAAGCAGCTAGCTATACACGTGTAGCCTCTATTATTTCCATGGTAACTAATTCAATAGGAATATGTTGTAATTCAATATAAAAACACATTATTTTTATAATATTGTACTTTACCTTTAAAAGGAACAGTCAAAAAGACTGCTTTTACGTGGTCGTCTGAGCACTTGAGTTCCGCTGATTTAGCAGAACTGTAAGTCTTACCAGATTCACTAAGGCAATCATCCACATTAACTATTTGTTGAACCTTTCCAAGTGCATCGTCAGAAGTCACATTAATGATGAGCATGTTGCCTTGATAATCAACATCAATGTGCGTATTATCGGCAATTACCACATACTCCTGATCAACATTAGTGCGGCTATTGAGTACATTCTCATCATCGAAAATTGTTGGTTGAACCTTCAACCTGGCATCCATTACTTTACGTTTTTTTACGTTTTACACACACATACATATATACACACACACACATATATATATATATATATATATATATATATATATATATATATATATATTTTAAGCTTGTAACTTTCTCTTGAATGACTTGAAATTCTTATTAAAATGCAACTAACTCTTCAATAATTCGGTATATTCACTAACTCATTACAAACTTTTATTACTCTTCACTTAACCTTCAACTCAACGTATATCTATCAATCCTGTATTCACACTGTCACTCTCCACTCTCAGCAATCCTTACCAAACCATACATACATCCTGCCGGCCATTACGGGATCGGACATTCTCTCAAGACCCAGAGCCATCTCTCAACCGACCCGCACTACCTGCCGTTACATTCAAACTAATCAAACTACATAATCTTACAGTTACTCACCGAACTACATAATCTTACAGTTCAGCCATTCCTGACCTCACAGCCGTCCCCGACTGATGAGACTTAAAATTTATCTGCAATAATCTAAATCGAAAATAACAAACATTACACATATCAAACATAAAACATTTAAATGAATATTAACTTAACTCTATCTTATTGTCCATAACACTACATTTCACACAACTATATATGCCCATTATTACCATGTCTTTGTCATTGTCACTCACTTTAATTGTCACTCCCACTTCCACTATCACTCTCTTCGGTTGACTCATCCGTTCCTGAACCATGTCCACTATTCGCTCCAGTTGGTTTACTTCCATCTCCTGGCCTGAACCATAGCTTCATCCGGCTAGTATCCACCACCGTCTTCATAGGGGTCTGTGCTACTTGGAATCCAGGCATGTCCTCCACGATGTACCTGTCATGATCTAACACCTCTGTGATCTGGTAAGGCCTCTTGAACTTGGGCAACAACTTTTTGTTCACTCCGATAGTGGTATCTACATTGGAGATCATTAACAAGTCTGCTACCTGGTACCTTTTTGCTAGAGGCTTGCCACGATCATGACATTCCTTAGTATATCCTGGGCTCCTCTCAATCTTCAAGGCTGCTTGTTCCCGTAATGCTTCCTTCTTCTGCATTAGATAATTCTTAACTGCATCCTGTACCTCCCCTCTTTGGCCAATTCCAAAGAGTAACACACTAGGTGTTTCTGCAGTAGCTTTGCACATAGTATTGTTTATAGCATACTCTACCTTATGCAAAACCGTATCCCATCTAACTGGATCCTCTACATATTTTGCCAGTATTGGTACATTGGTCCGATTGGCTCTCTCTGCCTGTCCATTGGCCCATGGTGCTCCAGTGGCTATGTTCACTAGCTTTACCTCCTGGTCCTCTAAAAATTGTTTAAAAACATCTGATGTGAAACAACTACCCCCTTCCATTGTCAATGACCAAGGAGTACTATAGTACTGAAAATACTGTATTAAATGGTCAATCACCTCTTTCGCCCTAGTTGACTTACAGGGGTAAAGCTTACAAAACTTTGTAAAACCCAATCATTACTACGAGCAGTATCGCCGCTATATTGGAATATGCCCTTACTTACCTTACCACTAGGCCTTATGCCTTTATCGTCTATATAGTATCCTAAGAACTCAATATTATCAAACCTAAAACTACACTTATCTAACCTTAACTGTAACTTATTCATACACACTTTCAGCATGTTCATGTAAGCCATCACTTCACCACAGACAATAAACTCCCGCAGCACTTCATTTATATATCGCAAAAATACACTAGGGCTGTTACAAAATCCAAAAGGAATTCTTATACATTTGAACTGACCCTGCACACACACAAAACTAGTATATTTTCGACTACACTCGTTGATCACTAGATGATGAAATGCATCCTTCAAATCCAGTCTCGTAAAATGTCGCTTACCCTTAAGAGCATCTAAACCTAAACTATCATCAATTCTTGGACTCGGATAAGGGTTTCGTACTACCCTCTTGTTGAGTTCGCGGCAATCGATGCACAGCCGAATATTACCGTCTTTCTTGCGAACTATTACAATTGGTGAACAATACTCTGAACAGCTTCGTCGTATTATTCCCCGATCCAACCAATTTTGTATTATCACTTCTACTTGGCCCCTTTCATAATATATTCTACGCGGGCTTACATGAAATGGTTCCGCTCTCGCTTTCAAGACTATATTTAACTCAAATTTTACAGCCGGCTCTGTAGGCTGTTCGGCTTCGAGATATTCCTCGCGCATAACCTTTTCCATTAGCATACGTGAGGTTAAGTCTACACTTTCACAAATTTTGACACTCGGCTCGGACTCATTAAATGTATCTATTAGAAAAATGTCATTCTCATAACTAATGTCCACTGTCCTTCCGATATTCACATTTAATTCACAATGTTGTACCATGTCCCTACCCAATAAACACATCGAAGACATGGTTCCACTCGGCACTACATAAAATTTAATTGCACTGTTACACCAAACTGCACAAACGTAGCCTTCGTTGTCACAATTCCTAGAACATTCACTTCGGCGCCATTTATGCCCTCAAAACTGCCATCCGCACCACACTTCTCCCACTCCACGCCAGTTGGCGCTGTGTCTGTCGTTACCATTGATATAGGCGATCCCGTTGTCCTTAGATAAGTAAACATAAATAGATCGCTATCTGAGGCCATTTGACATTACCTCCATTTTAATATTTTTAGCGATCTGAAGGAGGCAGCACTTGTTCAGTATATAAATCAACCGCTGGTATTATTCCTAGATATGGTTCGCATACGTAATTCAAAATAAGAAAACCTAAATAATTTCTTATATTGGAAATGAGATAAAAAACATACGAAGTACAAAATATATTTTCAAATATATCACAAACATTTTTACATAACAATTAAAATTTTTATAAATGTAATAATCAATATATACATAACTAGCAAACCCGACGAACTCCGTTTCGCCAGCAGTTGGTTTCGTGAGAAAGATGAAGAAATGTTTTGTTTGTTTTATATTTGAAAAGAAAAAAAGAATGATTTTATTATACAACAGTAATGAATTTATTTCGATTACAAAAATGAATTGGTTTTTAGTTGAACTTCTCTAAGTAAATGAAAGTGAATCCGCAAATTATCCGTTTCATTGAAGTTCTCTTTGGTAAACCACATTTTTTGTTTTTTGGTCTGACGTTAACAGAAATAAAGCGGATGGTTTTCCAACTCGTGAACAGGCAACGTATAACTGCTCATGCAAAAAACAATGATTTTATAAATAATCTATTTGAAATTTATCCCGAAAACACTAAGCAATTGGCCTTGCGACTTGTTAATTGTCATTGCGAACGCAAGGCGAACTGGAAATTGCAATCGTTTGGAGTCAAACGGAAGACCAGTCAGAATCATAGGTATGTCACCAAATCACCAGCAATAATTGATTGAATTGTGAAATTCAGTGCGTGTACATCATATTTATTGGCGGCAAGAATTGCTCGTTGACTTAACCAAGCATATTTCTGATAATTCTCACTAATGTCATTACTCGAATTTTTCATTTCATGCACCATTAATTTTCTTAGCTATAAACCTTGCGGAGCCCGAGACCTTTCCAAAGAATGCAAAATTGTCGAAATCGGTTCGTGCGTTCTGGAGTTAATTCATCAGGAAGGAAAACCCGACTTATTTTCATATATATATAGAAGATAATCTATTTGAAATTATTTAAAACAGTTATTGATTATTTTAATTACTCGGATTTATAATTACGGTGCATGAAGTTCCAGCAATTTGCATTAGGGCACGATGCCATGCACCACTAATTTTCTAAGCTATAAACCTTGCGGAGCCCGAGACCTTTCCAACGAATGCAAAATTGTCGAAATCGGTTCGTGCGTTCTGGAGTTAATTCGTCAGGAAGGAAAACCCGACTTATTTTTATATATATAGAAGATAATCTATTTGAAATTATTTAAAACAGTTATTGATTATTTTAATTACTCGGATTTATAATTACGGTGCATGAAGTTCCAGCAATTTGCATCAGGGCACGATGCCATGCACCACTAATTTTCTAAGCTATAAACCTTGCGGAGCCCGAGACCTTTCCAACGAATGCAAAATTGTCGAAATCGGTTCGTGCGTTCTGGAGTTAATTCGTCAGGAAGGAAAACCCGACTTATTTTATATATATAGAAGATAATAAGTATTATAATTTTACAATTTTAAGTAACTAAAAAAAGTATTCACAATGGTATGATAAATTTACAACGAACGATCAATATATAACAACTAGACTGAGATTGTGTAGAAGCATTTACAATAGAATGTTAAACTTAAAAGGAACGATCAATATGAATTACTTAATGATCAATAATATATAACAACTAGACAGAGATTGTGTAGAAGCATTTACAATAAAATGTTAAACTTAAAAGGAACGATCAATATGAATTACTTAATGTTCAATAATATATAACAACTAGACAGAGATTGTGTAAAAGCATTTACAATAGAATGTTTAACTTAAAAGGAACGATCAATATGAATTACTGAATGATCAATAATATATAGCAACTACACAGAAATATTGTAAAAGTTTTCATAAGCATAATGAATTTACACGAACTGACTAATATTAATTTCTTAATGACTAATAATAATATATTAAAAAGAGAAGAGAAAAGTATAGAGTCTAAGTATGTAGTATATAGAGTATATACTAAAGATAATAGAATAGTAAAATTAGAAGAAATGACAAATAATGAACAAATTTAAAAAGTTAAATCCTACAGACATAAAATATTTATATTGATATCAAAATTGATAGAAAACTAAATTCCAAGAATTAAAATTCATTTATAAGTCATTCTTTTTTAACATTAACTTTGCATTTGATAGTTACTTTGCTTTCCAATCCATCATTAATAAAGTTGCATTCTACAAAATATTGAATTTCTTATGATTCGATTATGTCAATAGAACAGTGCAGCAGTCCTTTCGGATGGAATATTAAGAATATTTCTGAGCATTTTATACTCTGTTGCAATTTATACCTTAAATTATTGCATTGTTTGTCTATCCTTCTTAATTCCCTCAACATATAATGGATGTGTCATACATTTTACATGCCCTCGGCATCCAGACACTCCTATCCTTAGTCACTAGATTCTGCTGCAATTTGTATTCCCAAGAACATCTAATAAACATAACATGCCGGAAAGAAGTGCATTTTTATATTATTTCTGAAGTTACCACAAGTTGGTGCGTTACATTTTGCCATATTATATTTCACATAAATGCTTACTTGAATACAATTAATTACACATGCGAACAACAAACTTTGAGAGAAAATGGCGACCAAATTTAAGCGAGTAATTTTGACGTTTTACATGTTTTGAGCGACAGGGTAATATACATTTGTTCGGAGATAACTCCGCGTGCCCGTGTCTACGATACTGTCAAATTCATGAGTGCCAACCTTCGTGCGCACTCTATTCGCCGGGATGTGGTTTATATAATGCGTCCTATTCGTGGTACTATCCGTTTCTCTGCTTGACAGACTATTCTGCCTTTGGCGAATAGTCTGTCAATGCCTTTTGCGAACTCTCTGTAGATGCTTTTTGCCGACAGTCTCGCAGCGAATGTCCCAACTTTCCACACGAGTAAAATGCATCTTTTTGTCTCCTAGGCTTCGAGCATCCTATCTCCCTGTGGCCGCTTTCACCGCAATTAAAACATTCCACTACCTTCGGTATTACTACAGACGGCGGTGGTTTCCAGATCATATTCTGCGAAATGCCCCGTTCATATGGCGTTATTTCATTCATCACTCTCAGCAATGCCGACGTATTCTTGAATTCGCGCATTTTCGCCTGGACTTGCAATGTCGCATTAAAAAACCCTTCGATCAAATACGCTATCATGTCCGTTTCTTCAAACGCAATTTTGTTCCTAGCCCCATCTGTTTCTGATAATATGTACTAAATGGTTCATTTCTACTTCATTAACCTTCTCGTTAATGTTAATCTGTCCTCTATACACTGGAAAACTTCGTACGATAGCCTGACACATAGATAAAGAAGAGTATATAGATCGCTCTTTCGGGCCATATTTCGTTGCCACATTCCTGTGTTAGTTGAAGCCCCTCTCTACAGAGGGCACTAGTCGCCTGAACGGGTGCGAATAAAAAATACCATAGAAATGAACCAAAATTTTATGGACCATTTAGAAGCATTTATTTTTCACAAAAACATTCTACATTTTATGATAACCCTACTTAGTAGTTCTCTTTATAAACAATGCACACCTAGCACAGAAATGTACATAAATATACACATTATCCACAATGTATATATATATATATATATATATATATATATATATATATATATATGTAGGCGTAACATCAAGTAAAAAATAAGTAAGGTAAAGATTTGTTTAAAACATCTTTATTTTTCCATACGTTTCGACGTAAAATTCTACGTCATCGTCAGTGGCTTTGAATTTCTTAGACTATCACTTTCACATATTAATACAGCTTTTAAAAATTAATAATTCTAAACAAGCACCAAATGTCAGTAACTTCTTTTTTATAAAAAATAAAAAATAAAAAAATAATTAACAAATAGAATATTTTATGTAAGCACTCGTGTTCCGAGGCAGGCTAGACAAGAAATGATTTGACCCCACTTGGGGCACTGCAGAATGAAATGGCAATAGACGATATCACACAACATTCTTCCCTGATTTGAGATCGAGTTTAACTCAGCTCACACAACTGCCCTAGCAGTTCATGCCAAAAAACTGTCTAAGTTATATATATATTTTTCTTGATTTCTAGAAAATATAAATATAATTTAGACATTATCTATGCCATATAATAAAAGCATTGAGAATGGATCCAAATAATAAAAACCAAACAAGAGATAGAAGTTACTAGATCTCTCTTCATGCGCTCAAAAGTTAACTTAAAATCCTAGCAACAACAATTCAACAAGGTCATAAATTTATACTGTAATCCAAAAAGAGGAACATATTCAAAAATAAGGAATAAAATTTATGCCTAAGGTATTCTTGTAAATTAACTTTGTTTATATTTATTTTGGTGCTCAATCAAATAATTATTAAGTTACATTGAATCTATGTATAGTCTCTATCTGAAAACCTTTTCTGCACATTGTGTTAATCTGCTTTAAAATGTTGAACGAAATATCATTATCATCATTATTACAAAGAAAAAGTAATCATTATGTTCTCATAACATTTGTTTAACATTGTTACATTACAATATAATTAACTGTATATAGCCGATTGGCGTATAATAAATAAATAAATAACAGTAACTGACAAAAATTCAAGAAAGTTATATGCAAACACATTTGCCAATTTAATTAAAGAATAAAACCAAAATTACTTGCATCTGAAAAGCATATCAACTAAAATGAGTTACTATATGGGGATGTCATTTGAAAACTATTTTGCTGTTATCCAGTAAATTATTGTACAATTCATGATCTATATACTTCTCGACATCTGTTAAATGTATTATCACCAATAATAAACGGAAATAAACTGTATAGCAAAATCCACGAAGTAGCAACTTATTTACAATTTCCACATTTGCTAAACCATTTAACAACCTCATTATGTATTACTATAAATTTATAAATAAAACCACATTCATTAAACAATCACAAAAATATGAACATTGCGTACAGTTCAAGTATCAACTATTTGATTTGATAGTATCACCAGTCCCCCAATTAATCAACATAAATTGAAATGTACATACAAAAAATTGCATGGCTTGTGGAAGTCAATGCGGATGAAATATTCAACAATAAATAAAAATAAAAACAGCATATGAATTTGATAGAAACACTTTTTATAGTAATTTACCACCATAAGAATGAATGATCTTGAAATTGAATCAAAGCTTATACATATAATCTCGACAGATAACAGAAAAATGAGTATAAGTAACATTTCATATAGACTTAATATAAACTGACTATCCTGAAAGATACTGGAAAAGAATGTTCTTCGATCGAATAAGAGTTGTAAAAAAATTGACAAAAGCAAATAAAAAAATTAAACATAAGGGCTTTTTTGTCGCAAGAAAGCTCTTCTAGACTTCAGTGTTTTATTATATTTATCCATAGATTTTCTTTTTATCTCGTTCATTAGAATTGACATATCTTCCCGTGAGAGGTCGATTAACACTGTTGCACCAATTTTTAATAAAAAATATTACAAGAGATTTGGAAAAAATGGCTTTTAAATTATGCTTAGTGCAACTGAAACTAAATTCATGAAAACATACTTTTCTAGTGTTTCTAATAGTTTTAGTTTAATATTGTCTGTAGTGCATAGTGTCTGTATGAAATGATCCTAGTCATCTATTTCAAGTATAAGCCTATTCCATTCAAGATTTCGTGTTTTATACAGTTCAGTATTTTTAAGAAGCATATTTATAGCTTTGCAATTACCAGCAAACTGATCACAAACTGTTGCAATAACATTTAGACCAATACTCAATAGTTTTCTAATGACATCCACAATAATACATTCTAAATGAATGCTGTTCACACCCCCATCAGAGAAGTAAAATGCAACTGGCTGCACCCAGCGATGTTTTATGCCTTTAACTAAAAAAACAAGAGAATATTCAGCAAATAAACTTTTCCTACCATTTGCCAGTTCCCGAAAACCAACAATATGATCCTTTTTACTGTTGTAAAATATTGCGGATGATAATAATATTTCATCAAACATTAGAATACAGTTTTTGCTAGTCACATATTTTTTCTGTGCCATAGCTGAACCCAATGTTTGGAAAAGGGTCTCATTAATACCACTATACAAAGGAATTGCTGAGAGAAACTTTCTCAATGTTTGAGGAGCAGGCAAAACTAATATTTTTCTTTTTTTATTTATACAGAGTTCAAGCAAGAATTTTATCCTTAAGCGTAAATTTTCTTTCTTTTGGCTTTTTCGTATGTTCTCTTAGTTGACTTATATAAAATTACGAGCCCTCTTATTTAATGTTGCTGGGAGATAAGCAAATTTTTCAGCACATTTGAGACTTTCTTGTAACTTCTGCCTCAATGTTTTTTTTGTATATATATTCTCCTTACTTCCTTTCTTCAACACATTTGTTACACGGTATAAATTTTGTTTTTTGCATCTCTGGTCCCTGATCTCTGCAATGCTTATATCTTGAGTTAAGAACCTCTGCTGAAACAAAAATATCTAGAATCATTTGGTACGGACATAAATTTTAGTATGAAAAATTTTAAATAATAAACCTTTCAGGGACGGACCTTTAGTTTTGACTTTCTTGCTACAAGACGGCTCAAACATTCCTTGTGTCTCTACTATTGTAGAGTCCAAAGAAGCTACAATAAAATGTTATTTTAGAATAATACAAATAGATTAAAGCTTATGTAATGATAAGTAAATTACTTTGCCTGTCCATATGATCAACACATGCATTGTAAGACGATCCAAACATTCCTTGTGTCTCTACTACCGTAGAGTCCAAGGAAGCTACAATGAAATTTAATATAAGAACAATACAAATAGATTAAAGCTTATGAAATGATAAGTGAATTACACGCATGCATTATGAATGATTCAAACATGAAGCTACAATAAAATTTCATATAAGAACAAAACAAATAGATAAAATCTTAATCTTATATATAAAAATGGATCGCAAAATATGTTGGTAAGCGCATAACTCAACAACGCCTGGACCAATTTGGCCAATTCTTTTTTTTAAATGTTCGCTGAAGTCCAAGGATGGTTGTTACGGCGAGAAAAAACGAATAATTGCCGGGAAAACCCTAAAAACAGCCCTTTTCTTCTTTAATCGAGTAGGCAACGCAATTTGTAAAAAAAAACAATCATCTATGTCATGACATTTTGTGTAGTTTTTGATAATCTAATTTTGAATATATTTATATAAACATAGAAATATCTTTCTCTTAATCAAGCTATATTGGCAGCCAAAAACATTGATGTAAATTAATTAAATTTCAAAATTCAAGAACAAATTACAGGCGAATCAGTTGATTCGGCAACTAATCAAGACGATCCACCGGAGTTTTTAAACTCGCTGGATTTGCTAGGATTGTCACCTCACAATCTTCAATTAAAGGTTGGATCGGCAATTATAATGTTGCGAAATATCGACCAACTATATTCAAAGGATAGTATAAAGCAGAAGATGTTCTCGCACCATGCATCCCAATGCGTTTCCAGTGCGTTTATGGTATCATTAAGTGTTTGTGGTATTAATTTAGAAAACCCATGTTTCTCACATGGAAAATTGTATGTTGTTTGTTCCCGTATTGGAAAACCATCAGATTTGTTTGTCTATGCGCCAGGTAATCAAACAAAAAACCGTTTATCACAAAGCACTACAATGAAAATTGAACTGATTTTTGAATTATGATTTACATTATTAAAATTACTTACTTTTTAAATGCTTATAGTGTTTTATTTAATTATTCTTAATTCACACCGAATTATTACCAGGGTGACGGTTCTGTTCAGGATAATTTTTTGCAAAGAATAGAAAAAAGGTAGGCACAAAACACCGCCACATTACAATTTTTTTTGACAGAACGGAGTCAGTCGGGCCGGCTAGTTGATGATAAAAATGAATTACTTTGCCTCCATATAATTAACGCATGCATTGTAAGACGATCCAAACATTCCTTGTGTCTCTACTACTGTAGAGTCCAAGGAAGCTACAATGAAATTTTATATTAGAATAATATAAATAGATGATAACTAATGTAATGATAAGTGAATTACTTTGGCTGCCCATTTCATTGACGCATGCAATATCCGAAACCTTCAAAAATGTTTTTGACATTTCCTTACTCCTGCGGACTGAAACACCTAGTTCTACATAATAAGGATATTTAAGTAAACTCATTATAATTCAATTTACGGTTATATATTAAATGTATTACGGTATGTGTCACTATCCAGAAGACAGTTGCGCTCTGAGTATGGATCACCGCTGAAACCTAAATAATGAAACAATATATAGTAAAAATATTGTTACACAGTTGTTGTTATATCATATTGGGTAACAAACCTGGCATATTTAATGCAGGCAAAGCATTAAATTTCAGTGATGCGCCTGTCGAGTTCCTTTTGCATATACCAGCAAAGTGTGCGTCGCACACGTAACGAGACGTATTGCAATTCAAAGGAGTTAAATTTTCTAAATCAGGATTTTCGGTTCTGTGCAACCAAATAGCAAACAACTATAACATTAGAAATGATATTTAATTGTGGCCAATGTTTATTATTTTTTTACGTACCTTGTCATTTTTTGCAGGGAATACATGCATTTTGACATTTTTTTTGGTATTATTACACCCTGGTACGTATCACTTTGACATATTGGCTATTATTATTTGTCTAGGTATTGGCTTTTCTACACTACACTACTCGCACTGAATTAAACTAATCACTTATCGCTATGCAACTTATAACACAACCGAATTCAACGAATCAAATGCAAGCAAACACGATTGAACGTTCTCGAAGGATTGCCCGAGTAAAATTTCTCACTCGATGCGAAATCTGGCACAAGAGCGCGACTCTGGTTACAGACATTTGTTCGGAGATTACCGGCCATTATCCGCAGAAGAGTTGTACCAAGTCTTTGCTGGCCCAGTCAATCGTGATACCAATAACAACGCCAATTTCTCTTCGGTATATCGCATACCTCCGAGATTGCGCTTCGTCTTCTAAACCATGATTCTACATCATCCTCCCTATTGCCACTGAATTCGGGAATCATGGCTAAAATCTCCTGATTGCCCCTCGTGTCATGCACATTCAACACAGTAACGGTTACTGAGTACTTTCCAACTGAGTAACCTGTGGTTGAGCCGCCATTTCCGCTCGCGTGTTTTCACCGGTATGGGCCATGTTGTATATAATCTTATCAAATCTTTGTAATCACTTAATTCTTTTTCTTAAAACACTCAGTCTACACACCACGTGTTTCTCACTGGCCGGTAAAAATTTGCTTTACTTGTTGACCATCTGATTTACAATCTCTCTCAGATTCCTAATCTCTCTGATTTACAGTCTCTCGCTAGACTCCTAATCCTCAGATTTCCAATCTCTCAGATTCCTAATCAGCGCTCATAATAATATCAAACTCACTTTTCCTCTATATATGGGTATGCCACTTCTGAACTTTAAGCTGGTAACTTCCTCTTGAATAACCTGAAATTTTTATTAAAATGCAACTAACTCTTCAATAACTCGGTATATTCACTAACTCATTACAAACTCTTATTACTCTTCACTTAGCCTTAACTCAAATTATCTCTATGAATCCTGTATTCACACTGTCACTTCCCACTCTCAGTAATCCTTACCAAACCATATATACATCCTGCCGGCTATTACGGGATCGGACACTCTCTCTAGACCCAGAGCCATCTATCCAAACGACCGCACTACCAGCCGTTACATTCAAACTAATCAAACTACATAACTTACGCTACTAGCCAAACTACATAATCTTACAATATAATATATATATATATATATATTATATTATATACTATATATAATATATAGTATATAGATAATATTTCAAAGTAACTAGCA
>NW_020538506.1:0-29243 GCF_003426905.1 Ctenocephalides felis
CACTATCACTCTCTTCGGTTGACTCACCGTTCCTGAACCATGTCCACTATTCGCTCCAGTTGGTTTACTTCCATCTCCTGGCCTGAACCATAGCTTCATCCGGCTAGTATCCACCACCGTCTTCATAGGGGTCTGTGCTACTTGGAATCCAGGCATGTCCTCCACGATGTACTGTCATGATCTAACACCTCTGTGATCTGGTAAGGCCTCTTGAACTTGGGCAACAACTTTTTGTTCACTCCGATAGTGGTATCTACATTGGAGATCATTAACAAGTCTGCTACCTGGTACCTTTTTGCTAGAGGCTTGCCACGATCATGACATTCCTTAGTATATCCTGGGCTCCTCTCAATCTTCAAGGCTGCTTGTTCCCGTAATGCTTCCTCTTCTGCATTAGATAATTCTTAACTGCATCCTGTACCTCCCCTCTTTGGCCAATTCCAAAGAGTAACACACTAGGTGTTTCTGCAGTAGCTTTGCACATAGTATTGTTTATAGCATACTCTACCTTATGCAAAACCGTATCCCATCTAACTGGATCCTCTACATATTTTGCCAGTATTGGTACATTGGTCCGATTGGCTCTCTCTGCCTGTCCATTGGCCCATGGTGCTCCAGTGGCTATGTTCACTAGCTTTACCTCCTGGTCCTCTAAAAATTGTTTAAAAACATCTGATGTGAAACAACTACCCCCTCCATTGTCAATGACCAAGGAGTACTATAGTACTGAAAATACTGTATTAAATGGTCAATCACCTCTTTCGCCCTAGTTGACTTACAGGGGTAAAGCTTACAAAACTTTGTAAAACCCAATCATTACTACGAGCAGTATCGCCGCTATATTGGAATATGCCCTTACTTACCTTACCACTAGGCCTTATGCCTTTATCGTCTATATAGTATCCTAAGAACTCAATATTATCAAACCTAAAACTACACTTATCTAACCTTAACTGTAACTTATTCATACACACTTTCAGCATGTTCATGTAAGCCATCACTTCACCACAGACAATAAACTCCCGCAGCACTTCATTTATATATCGCAAAAATACACTAGGGCTGTTACAAAATCCAAAAGGAATTCTTATACATTTGAACTGACCTGCACACACACAAAACTAGTATATTTTCGACTACACTCGTTGATCACTAGATGATGAAATGCATCCTTCAAATCCAGTCTCGTAAAATGTCGCTTACCCTTAAGAGCATCTAAACCTAAACTATCATCAATTCTTGGACTCGGATAAGGGTTTCGTACTACCCTCTTGTTGAGTTCGCGGCAATCGATGCACAGCCGAATATTACCGTCTTTCTTGCGAACTATTACAATTGGTGAACAATACTCTGAACAGCTTCGTCGTATTATTCCCCGATCCAACCAATTTTGTATTATCACTTCTACTTGGCCCCTTTCATAATATATTCTACGCGGGCTTACATGAAATGGTTCCGCTCTCGCTTTCAAGACTATATTTAACTCAAATTTTACAGCCGGCTCTGTAGGCTGTTCGGCTTCGAGATATTCCTCGCGCATAACCTTTTCCATTAGCATACGTGAGGTTAAGTCTACACTTTCACAAATTTTGACACTCGGCTCGGACTCATTAAATGTATCTATTAGAAAAATGTCATTCTCACTATCCTTTTTATAACTAATGTCCACTGTCCTTCCGATATTCACATTTAATTCACAATGTTGTACCATGTCCCTACCCAATAAACACATCGAAGACATGGTTCCACTCGGCACTACATAAAATTTAATTGCACTGTTACACCAAACTGCACAAACGTAGCCTTCGTTGTCACAATTCCTAGAACATTCACTTCGGCGCCATTTATGCCCTCAAAACTGCCATCCGCACCACACTTCTCCCACTCCACGCCAGTTGGCGCTGTGTCTGTCGTTACCATTGATATAGGCGATCCCGTTGTCCTTAGATAAGTAAACATAAATAGATCGCTATCTGAGGCCATTTGACATTACCTCCATTTTAATATTTTTAGCGATCTGAAGGAGGCAGCACTTGTTCAGTATATAAATCAACCGCTGGTATTATTCCTAGATATGGTTCGCATACGTAATTCAAAATAAGAAAACCTAAATAATTTCTTATATTGGAAATGAGATAAAAAACATACGAAGTACAAAATATATTTTCAAATATATCACAAACATTTTTACATAACAATTAAAATTTTATAAATGTAATAATCAATATATACATAACTAGCAAACCCGACGAACTCCGTTTCGCCAGCAGTTGGTTTCGTGAGAAAGATGAAGAAATGTTTTGTTTGTTTTATATTTGAAAAGAAAAAAAGAATGATTTTATTATACAACAGTAATGAATTTATTTCGATTACAAAAATGAATTGGTTTTTAGTTGAACTTCTCTAAGTAAATGAAAGTGAATCCGCAAATTATCCGTTTCATTGAAGTTCTCTTTGGTAAACCACATTTTTTGTTTTTTGGTCTGACGTTAACAGAAATAAAGCGGATGTTTTCCAACTCGTGAACAGGCAACGTATAACTGCTCATGCAAAAAACAATGATTTTATAAATAATCTATTTGAAATTTATCCCGAAAACACTAAGCAATTGGCCTTGCGACTTGTTAATTGTCATTGCGAACGCAAGGCGAACTGGAAATTGCAATCGTTTGGAGTCAAACGGAAGACCAGTCAGAATCATAGGTATGTCACCAAATCACCAGCAATAATTGATTGAATTGTGAAATTCAGTGCGTGTACATCATATTTATTGGCGGCAAGAATGCTCGTTGACTTAACCAAGCATATTTCTGATAATTCTCACTAATGTCATTACTCGAATTTTTCATTTCATGCACCATTAATTTTCTTAGCTATAAACCTTGCGGAGCCCGAGACCTTTCCAAAGAATGCAAAATTGTCGAAATCGGTTCGTGCGTTCTGGAGTTAATTCATCAGGAAGGAAAACCCGACTTATTTTCATATATATATAGAAGATAATCTATTTGAAATTATTTAAAACAGTTATTGATTATTTTAATTACTCGGATTTATAATTACGGTGCATGAAGTTCCAGCAATTTGCATTAGGGCACGATGCCATGCACCACTAATTTTCTAAGCTATAAACCTTGCGGAGCCCGAGACCTTTCCAACGAATGCAAAATTGTCGAAATCGGTTCGTGCGTTCTGGAGTTAATTCGTCAGGAAGGAAAACCCGACTTATTTTTATATATATAGAAGATAATCTATTTGAAATTATTAAAACAGTTATTGATTATTTTAATTACTCGGATTTATAATTACGGTGCATGAAGTTCCAGCAATTTGCATCAGGGCACGATGCCATGCACCACTAATTTTCTAAGCTATAAACCTTGCGGAGCCCGAGACCTTTCCAACGAATGCAAAATTGTCGAAATCGGTTCGTGCGTTCTGGAGTTAATTCGTCAGGAAGGAAAACCCGACTTATTTTTATATATATAGAAGATAATAAGTATTATAATTTTACAATTTTAAGTAACTAAAAAAAGTATTCACAATGGTATGATAAATTACAACGAACGATCAATATATAACAACTAGACTGAGATTGTGTAGAAGCATTTACAATAGAATGTTAAACTTAAAAGGAACGATCAATATGAATTACTTAATGATCAATAATATATAACAACTAGACAGAGATTGTGTAGAAGCATTTACAATAAAATGTTAAACTTAAAAGGAACGATCAATATGAATTACTTAATGTTCAATAATATATAACAACTAGACAGAGATTGTGTAAAAGCATTTACAATAGAATGTTTAACTTAAAAGGAACGATCAATATGAATTACTGAATGATCAATAATATATAGCAACTACACAGAAATATTGTAAAAGTTTTCATAAGCATAATGAATTTACACGAACTGACTAATATTAATTTCTTAATGACTAATAATAATATATTAAAAAGAGAAGAGAAAAGTATAGAGTCTAAGTATGTAGTATATAGAGTATATACTAAAGATAATAGAATAGTAAAATTAGAAGAAATGACAAATAATGAACAAATTTAAAAAGTTAAATCCTACAGACATAAAATATTTATATTGATATCAAAATTGATAGAAAACTAAATTCCAAGAATTAAAATTCATTTATAAGTCATTCTTTTTAACATTAACTTTGCATTTGATAGTTACTTTGCTTTCCAATCCATCATTAATAAAGTTGCATTCTACAAAATATTGAATTTCTTATGATTCGATTATGTCAATAGAACAGTGCAGCAGTCCTTTCGGATGGAATATTAAGAATATTTCTGAGCATTTTATACTCTGTTGCAATTTATACCTTAAATTATTGCATTGTTTGTCTATCCTTCTTAATTCCCTCAACATATAATGGATGTGTCATACATTTTACATGCCCTCGGCATCCAGACACTCCTATCCTTAGTCACTAGATTCTGCTGCAATTTGTATTCCCAAGAACATCTAATAAACATAACATGCCGGAAAGAAGTGCATTTTTATATTATTTCTGAAGTTACCACAAGTTGGTGCGTTACATTTTGCCATATTATATTTCACATAAATGCTTACTTGAATACAATTAATTACACATGCGAACAACAAACTTTGAGAGAAAATGGCGACCAAATTTAAGCGAGTAATTTTGACGTTTTACATGTTTTGAGCGACAGGGTAATATACATTTGTTCGGAGATAACTCCGCGTGCCCGTGTCTACGATACTGTCAAATTCATGAGTGCCAACCTTCGTGCGCACTCTATTCGCCGGGATGTGGTTTATATAATGCGTCCTATTCGTGGTACTATCCGTTTCTCTGCTTGACAGACTATTCTGCCTTTGGCGAATAGTCTGTCAATGCCTTTTGCGAACTCTCTGTAGATGCTTTTTGCCGACAGTCTCGCAGCGAATGTCCCAACTTTCCACACGAGTAAAATGCATCTTTTTGTCTCCTAGGCTTCGAGCATCCTATCTCCCTGTGGCCGCTTTCACCGCAATTAAAACATTCCACTACCTTCGGTATTACTACAGACGGCGGTGGTTTCCAGATCATATTCTGCGAAATGCCCCGTTCATATGGCGTTATTTCATTCATCACTCTCAGCAATGCCGACGTATTCTTGAATTCGCGCATTTTCGCCTGGACTTGCAATGTCGCATTAAAAAACCCTTCGATCAAATACGCTATCATGTCCGTTTCTTCAAACGCAATTTTGTTCCTAGCCCCATCTGTTTCTGATAATATGTACTAAATGGTTCATTTCTACTTCATTAACCTTCTCGTTAATGTTAATCTGTCCTCTATACACTGGAAAACTTCGTACGATAGCCTGACACATAGATAAAGAAGAGTATATAGATCGCTCTTTCGGGCCATATTTCGTTGCCACATTCCTGTGTTAGTTGAAGCCCCTCTCTACAGAGGGCACTAGTCGCCTGAACGGGTGCGAATAAAAAATACCATAGAAATGAACCAAAATTTTATGGACCATTTAGAAGCATTTATTTTTCACAAAAACATTCTACATTTTATGATAACCCTACTTAGTAGTTCTCTTTATAAACAATGCACACCTAGCACAGAAATGTACATAAATATACACATTATCCACAATGTATATATATATATATATATATATATATATATATATTATATATATATATGTAGGCGTAACATCAAGTAAAAAATAAGTAAGGTAAAGATTTGTTTAAAACATCTTTATTTTTCCATACGTTTCGACGTAAAATTCTACGTCATCGTCAGTGGCTTTGAATTTCTTAGACTATCACTTTCACATATTAATACAGCTTTTAAAAATTAATAATTCTAAACAAGCACCAAATGTCAGTAACTTCTTTTTTATAAAAAATAAAAAATAAAAAAATAATTAACAAATAGAATATTTTATGTAAGCACTCGTGTTCCGAGGCAGGCTAGACAAGAAATGATTTGACCCCACTTGGGGCACTGCAGAATGAAATGGCAATAGACGATATCACACAACATTCTTCCCTGATTTGAGATCGAGTTTAACTCAGCTCACACAACTGCCCTAGCAGTTCATGCCAAAAAACTGTCTAAGTTATATATATATTTTTCTTGATTTCTAGAAAATATAAATATAATTTAGACATTATCTATGCCATATAATAAAAGCATTGAGAATGGATCCAAATAATAAAAACCAAACAAGAGATAGAAGTTACTAGATCTCTCTTCATGCGCTCAAAAGTTAACTTAAAATCCTAGCAACAACAATTCAACAAGGTCATAAATTTATACTGTAATCCAAAAAGAGGAACATATTCAAAAATAAGGAATAAAATTTATGCCTAAGGTATTCTTGTAAATTAACTTTGTTTATATTTATTTTGGTGCTCAATCAAATAATTATTAAGTTACATTGAATCTATGTATAGTCTCTATCTGAAAACCTTTTCTGCACATTGTGTTAATCTGCTTTAAAATGTTGAACGAAATATCATTATCATCATTATTACAAAGAAAAAGTAATCATTATGTTCTCATAACATTTGTTTAACATTGTTACATTACAATATAATTAACTGTATATAGCCGATTGGCGTATAATAAATAAATAAATAACAGTAACTGACAAAAATTCAAGAAAGTTATATGCAAACACATTTGCCAATTTAATTAAAGAATAAAACCAAAATTACTTGCATCTGAAAAGCATATCAACTAAAATGAGTTACTATATGGGGATGTCATTTGAAAACTATTTTGCTGTTATCCAGTAAATTATTGTACAATTCATGATCTATATACTTCTCGACATCTGTTAAATGTATTATCACCAATAATAAACGGAAATAAACTGTATAGCAAAATCCACGAAGTAGCAACTTATTTACAATTTCCACATTTGCTAAACCATTTAACAACCTCATTATGTATTACTATAAATTTATAAATAAAACCACATTCATTAAACAATCACAAAAATATGAACATTGCGTACAGTTCAAGTATCAACTATTTGATTTGATAGTATCACCAGTCCCCCAATTAATCAACATAAATTGAAATGTACATACAAAAAATTGCATGGCTTGTGGAAGTCAATGCGGATGAAATATTCAACAATAAATAAAAATAAAAACAGCATATGAATTTGATAGAAACACTTTTTATAGTAATTTACCACCATAAGAATGAATGATCTTGAAATTGAATCAAAGCTTATACATATAATCTCGACAGATAACAGAAAAATGAGTATAAGTAACATTTCATATAGACTTAATATAAACTGACTATCCTGAAAGATACTGGAAAGAATGTTCTTCGATCGAATAAGAGTTGTAAAAAAATTGACAAAAGCAAATAAAAAAATTAAACATAAGGGCTTTTTTGTCGCAAGAAAGCTCTTCTAGACTTCAGTGTTTTATTATATTTATCCATAGATTTTCTTTTTATCTCGTTCATTAGAATTGACATATCTTCCCGTGAGAGGTCGATTAACACTGTTGCACCAATTTTAATAAAAAATATTACAAGAGATTTGGAAAAAATGGCTTTTAAATTATGCTTAGTGCAACTGAAACTAAATTCATGAAAACATACTTTTCTAGTGTTTCTAATAGTTTTAGTTTAATATTGTCTGTAGTGCATAGTGTCTGTATGAAATGATCCTAGTCATCTATTTCAAGTATAAGCCTATTCCATTCAAGATTTCGTGTTTTATACAGTTCAGTATTTTTAAGAAGCATATTTATAGCTTTGCAATTACCAGCAAACTGATCACAAACTGTTGCAATAACATTTAGACCAATACTCAATAGTTTTCTAATGACATCCACAATAATACATTCTAAATGAATGCTGTTCACACCCCCATCAGAGAAGTAAAATGCAACTGGCTGCACCCAGCGATGTTTTATGCCTTTAACTAAAAAAACAAGAGAATATTCAGCAAATAAACTTTTCCTACCATTTGCCAGTTCCCGAAAACCAACAATATGATCCTTTTTACTGTTGTAAAATATTGCGGATGATAATAATATTTCATCAAACATTAGAATACAGTTTTTGCTAGTCACATATTTTTTCTGTGCCATAGCTGAACCCAATGTTTGGAAAAGGGTCTCATTAATACCACTATACAAAGGAATTGCTGAGAGAAACTTTCTCAATGTTTGAGGAGCAGGCAAAACTAATATTTTTCTTTTTTTATTTATACAGAGTTCAAGCAAGAATTTTATCCTTAAGCGTAAATTTTCTTTCTTTTGGCTTTTTCGTATGTTCTCTTAGTTGACTTATATAAAATTACGAGCCCTCTTATTTAATGTTGCTGGGAGATAAGCAAATTTTTCAGCACATTTGAGACTTTCTTGTAACTTCTGCCTCAATGTTTTTTTTGTATATATATTCTCCTTACTTCCTTTCTTCAACACATTTGTTACACGGTATAAATTTTGTTTTTTGCATCTCTGGTCCCTGATCTCTGCAATGCTTATATCTTGAGTTAAGAACCTCTGCTGAAACAAAAATATCTAGAATCATTTGGTACGGACATAAATTTTAGTATGAAAAATTTTAAATAATAAACCTTTCAGGGACGGACCTTTAGTTTTGACTTTCTTGCTACAAGACGGCTCAAACATTCCTTGTGTCTCTACTATTGTAGAGTCCAAAGAAGCTACAATAAAATGTTATTTTAGAATAATACAAATAGATTAAAGCTTATGTAATGATAAGTAAATTACTTTGCCTGTCCATATGATCAACACATGCATTGTAAGACGATCCAAACATTCCTTGTGTCTCTACTACCGTAGAGTCCAAGGAAGCTACAATGAAATTTAATATAAGAACAATACAAATAGATTAAAGCTTATGAAATGATAAGTGAATTACACGCATGCATTATGAATGATTCAAACATGAAGCTACAATAAAATTTCATATAAGAACAAAACAAATAGATAAAATCTTAATCTTATATATAAAAATGGATCGCAAAATATGTTGGTAAGCGCATAACTCAACAACGCCTGGACCAATTTGGCCAATTCTTTTTTTTAAATGTTCGCTGAAGTCCAAGGATGGTTGTTACGGCGAGAAAAAACGAATAATTGCCGGGAAAACCCTAAAAACAGCCCTTTTCTTCTTTAATCGAGTAGGCAACGCAATTTGTAAAAAAAAACAATCATCTATGTCATGACATTTTGTGTAGTTTTTGATAATCTAATTTTGAATATATTTATATAAACATAGAAATATCTTTCTCTTAATCAAGCTATATTGGCAGCCAAAAACATTGATGTAAATTAATTAAATTTCAAAATTCAAGAACAAATTACAGGCGAATCAGTTGATTCGGCAACTAATCAAGACGATCCACCGGAGTTTTTAAACTCGCTGGATTTGCTAGGATTGTCACCTCACAATCTTCAATTAAAGGTTGGATCGGCAATTATAATGTTGCGAAATATCGACCAACTATATTCAAAGGATAGTATAAAGCAGAAGATGTTCTCGCACCATGCATCCCAATGCGTTTCCAGTGCGTTTATGGTATCATTAAGTGTTTGTGGTATTAATTTAGAAAACCCATGTTTCTCACATGGAAAATTGTATGTTGTTTGTTCCCGTATTGGAAAACCATCAGATTTGTTTGTCTATGCGCCAGGTAATCAAACAAAAAACCGTTTATCACAAAGCACTACAATGAAAATTGAACTGATTTTTGAATTATGATTTACATTATTAAAATTACTTACTTTTTAAATGCTTATAGTGTTTTATTTAATTATTCTTAATTCACACCGAATTATTACCAGGGTGACGGTTCTGTTCAGGATAATTTTTTGCAAAGAATAGAAAAAAGGTAGGCACAAAACACCGCCACATTACAATTTTTTTTGACAGAACGGAGTCAGTCGGGCCGGCTAGTTGATGATAAAAATGAATTACTTTGCCTCCATATAATTAACGCATGCATTGTAAGACGATCCAAACATTCCTTGTGTCTCTACTACTGTAGAGTCCAAGGAAGCTACAATGAAATTTTATATTAAAATAATATAAATAGATGATAACTAATGTAATGATAAGTGAATTACTTTGGCTGCCCATTTCATTGACGCATGCAATATCCGAAACCTTCAAAAATGTTTTTGACATTTCCTTACTCCTACGTATTGAAACACCTAGTTCTACATAACAAGGATATTTAAGTAAACTCATTATAATTCAATTTACGGTTATATATTAAATGTATTACGGTATGTGTCACTATCCAGAAGACAGTTGCGCTCTGAGTATGGATCACCGCTGAAACCTAAATAATGAAACAATATATAGTAAAAATATTGTTACACAGTTGTTGTTATATCATATTGAGAAACAAACCTGGCATATTTATTGTAGGCAAAGCATTAATTTTCAGTGATGCGCCTGTCGAGTTCCTTTTGCATATACCAGCAAAGTGTGCGTCGCACACGTAAAGGAGTTAAATTTTCTAAATCAGGATTTTTGCTTCTGTGCAACCAAATAGCAAACAACTATAACATTAGAAATGATATTTAATTGTGGCCAATGTTCGGTTATTTTATTATTTTTTTACGTACCTTGTCATTTCTTGCAGGTAATACATGCATTTTGACATTTTTTTGGTATTATTACACTCTGGTACGTATCACTTTGACATATTGGCTATTATTATATTGTCTAGGTATTGGCTTTTCTACACTACACTACTCGCACTGAATTAAACTAATCACTTATCGCTATGCAACTTATAATACAACCGAATTCAACGAATCAAATGCAAGCAAACACGATTGAACGTTCTCGAAGGATTGCCCGAGTAAAATTTCTCACTCGATGCGAAATCTGGCACAAGAGCGCGACTCTGGTTACAGACATTTGTTCGGAGATTACCGGCCATTATCCGCAGAAGAGTTGTACCAAGTCTTTGCTGGCCCAGTCAATCGTGATACCAATAACAACGCCAATTTTCTCTTCGGTATATCGCATACCTCCGAGATTGCGCTTCGTCTTCTAAACCATGATTCTACATCATCCTCCCTATTGCCACTGAATTCGGGAATCATGGCTAAAATCTCCTGATTGCCCCTCGTGTCATGCACATTCAACACAGTAACGGTTACTGAGTACTTTCCAACTGAGTAACCTGTGGTTGAGCCGCCATTTCCGCTCGCGTGTTTTCACCGGTATGGGCCATGTTGTATATAATCTTATCAAATCTTTGTAATCACTTAATTCTTTTTCTTAAAACACTCAGTCTACACACCACGTGTTTCTCACTGGCCGGTAAAAATTTGCTTTACTTGTTGACCATCTGATTTACAATCTCTCTCAGATTCCTAATCTCTCTGATTTACAGTCTCTCGCTAGACTCCTAATCCTCAGATTTCCAATCTCTCAGATTCCTAATCAGCGCTCATAATAATATCAAACTCACTTTTCCTCTATATATGGGTATGCCACTTCTGAACTTTAAGCTGGTAACTTCCTCTTGAATAACCTGAAATTTTTATTAAAATGCAACTAACTCTTCAATAACTCGGTATATTCACTAACTCATTACAAACTCTTATTACTCTTCACTTAGCCTTAAACTCAACTTATCTCTATGAATCCTGTATTCACACTGTCACTTCCCACTCTCAGTAATCCTTACCAAACCATATATACATCCTGCCGGCTATTACGGGATCGGACACTCTCTCTAGACCCAGAGCCATCTATCCAACCGACCCGCACTACCAGCCGTTACATTCAAACTAATCAAACTACATAATCTTACGCTACTAGCCAAACTACATAATCTTACAATATATATATATATATATATATTATATATATATATATTAAATTTTTTATATAATTTTGATGTTGAAATATGTGATATTCAGTTTTCAGGGCAATACATCAATTAAAAAATTTGTATGACTTTAAAACATTTTTATTTTTTCCATACGTTTCGACACATAGTTTTGTGTCATCTTCAGTGGACTCTATTTTGAAGGTACAGATAAAATTATTAATTAAAACTAATATATAAGAAGTGATATGGTATGAACTTATATGTAATTGTAATAATCCTAATTATTTCCTAGTTATAATTGTTCACAATGCACAATGAAACCAATTCTTGTCACTTTAAATGTAACAATAATAAATTTTTTGAATGAGTTATTTTATGAATTTGTAAAATACATCCCGCTATACTGTATTCCGATGCAAGAGTGAAGCCAAATGTGCACAAATGTGCACACCACGTGTTAGAAGCTAGGTACCGAGCGCACGAACTGACCAGAGAATTTAAGGTTTGACAACGCGAGAGGGTACATAAAGTAAAAAATAAAAAGATGACAATTGTGAGGGTGGACATAGTTGGTAGAATTGAGATAAAATTAAAAGAAAAAGAAAAATTAACATAAAAATTAATATAATTAAAAAGTCGATAAGATAGGTAATTATTTTAAAGGAATGAATTTCGAGACATTGTTTAAGACTACTTGGTAATTCTCGCACAGTGAGGAAGTATCCAATCTTTTGTTTAAACTATTTTTATAAAAGTGTATCAGACAAGATTCTGAAAAGCGTCTCTGAGATGTATTCGATTCGTGATATAAAATTGTGGCCACATCAAAATTGAAAATATGATTGAAACTTTGTATGTGGTCAGTTATCATTGTTTGATTTTGATTTTTGTTTTTGGAATTGTTATAATGTTGTCTAAGACGTTTTTTTAGATGTTGTCCAGTTTCGCCAATATAAGTGGCCTCACAATTTGTACAGTCAATTTTATACACGATGTTAGAAATACGATCTAAACTTGTCGGTGATTTTAAGTTCGAAAATAAGAAGTTAAGAGTCTGATCAATATTGCAAACTAAACGCAAATCCGCGAATTCAAATAGTTTTTTCCAAATAGGAAAGAGATTTTTAATGTAAGGGAGACAAATAGTGCCAACAAACTTATTTTCTTCTTTTTTCTGGGACTCGAGGGAAGGAAGATTATGTTTTGTGTTAAGGACGGAAAGTCTGTTGTTAATTACTGATTTTATAAGGTGTGGAGGATAGCAATTATTTAATAGGGTTCTGTGTATTAGAGATAGGTTAATAGGCCAAAATTTTTTATCTGACAAGAGAATAGCATGATCAACTAAATTGATAATGGTACCGATTTTCATGTTAGTGGGATGATAAGAATGGAAATTGAGATATCTGCCAGACCACGTTGGTTTCTGGTACCAGTTAGTAATAATTTTATTATCTGGAGTTTTTATGATATTTACATCTAAAAAGCTAATTGACCTATTGTGTTCTTTTTCGAAGGTAAAGGTTAGGTGTTTATTAAAGGAGTTAAAATTTTTTAGTAAAGAATCAAAGTTATTTTTAGGAATGCAAGTAATTATATCATCAACATATCTGTAGTAAAGGAAAAATTCTACATTAGATAGTTTAAAAACGTTTTTTTCGAGATGTTGTAAAGAAAGTTCAGCAAGAGCAGGTGAGATAGGCGATCCCATGGGGGTACCAAAAATTTGTGTATAAAATTGTGAATTGAATTCAAAATAAGTATTCGCGACTAGGAATTTAATGGACTCTCGAAACCAATGGAGGGAAAGGGTAGTATGGCAAGAAATCTCATCCCATCTATCTGTGATTGACTCTAAAATTAGTTCTAGTGGGACATTTG
The DNA here is from genome assembly GCF_003426905.1 of Ctenocephalides felis. Classification (NCBI taxonomy): domain Eukaryota; kingdom Metazoa; phylum Arthropoda; class Insecta; order Siphonaptera; family Pulicidae; genus Ctenocephalides; species Ctenocephalides felis. The sequence continues at coordinate 13,727 of NW_020538506.1, forward strand.
TGAAAAGAGAAACTACGTCTAGGCTTATTAAGAGGGAGTTGTTGGGCAATTGTGCATTACGTATTTTGTTGACAAATTCGAAGGAATTTTTAATAAAGAAAGGAGAATTAACAGCAACTATGGAGAGGGGTTTGCTCAGAAATTTGGAAAATTTATTTAGTGGTGAATTCAAATCTGCAACTATAGGTCTAAAAGGTACATTGGTTTTGTGGATTTTTGGGAGACCATATAATTTTGGGTTATTAGGATGTAGGTTTTTTAACGACAAGGACAAGTCTTGTGGGATTTGTTTAGTAGAAACTAAATTATTAATGAATTTGTGGAACGTGCGGTTGATTCGATCTGTAGGATCGCTATTGATAGGACTGTAAACGTTAGTGTCATTAACTAGACTAGTGATTTTTTCTAAGTAGGTAGTTTTGTCGAGAATTACTGTGACATTTCCTTTATCTGCTCTGGTTACTAAAATATTCGGATTATCTTTGAGAAAGTTTTTACAAAGTTTTATGTCTCTTAAAATATCTTTGTAATCAACAATTTTTTTGGAGTTAAAGGACTTGATGTAGGAGAGAAAATTTTTGCAGAAATGGGAACGAATGTTAGATTTTACTTCAGGATTTTTGATATTATGAAGGCCAGCTTCTAGTCTGCTTAAAACTTTAATAAAATTTAAATTGTGGCAATTATTGGGGATAGCAAAGTTGGGACCTAGTGCAAAAATCTGGAATTGTGACGATGGAAAGATTTTTTAGCCATTTGTTAATTAGTGTACTATTTAAAACTATTTTTGAACGGTTGCGTTTAGCCTGCAATAATTTATCGAATTTAATTTTATAAGAATTTTTTAATTTAATGAAAAATTTGTTGTTACGAGTCGATTCGTATTCAGAAAAGCTTTGCAGAATCTCCGCTTCGACAGTATGAGTGAGCCAAGCGTACGTTTTATCAATAGCTAGTTTCAAATTATTGACATTGCAGATACAATTCTTGATTTCAATGGATAACATATGGAGGCTTAATGATGAAAATTTGTTTTTTAGCGAACTATGTAAGTGCGAAAATTTGTCTGTATTGAATTGATAGAACTTAGGAATTATACTTTCTTTTCTGCATCTTATTAAGAAAATCTGTTTGTTAATGTTAGTTATTAATTTCGTATTCAGTTTGGTAATGTGTTTTAATTGTGAAAAAATGTAAAAACCGTAATGCTTTTTGATAAACGAGTAAAACGAATTATTTAGGGGGTAATTGTTTTGAGAATAATCAGTTTGTTTGAAAAACGCGCGATTGAAAGTCGTTTGATTCATGATGTAAATAAATAACAGAAACGGTAAATTAAAGTAAAAGTAAAAATGTAAAAAGGAAAACTAAATAAGGTTTACTAATTAAATAAGGTAAACTAATTAAGGTTTTATATCACGAATCGAATACATCTCAGAGACGCTTTTCAGAATCTTGTCTGATACACCTTTATAAAAATAGTTTAAACAAAAGATTGGATACTTCCTCACTGTGCGAGAATTACCAAGTAGTCTTAAACAATGTCTCGAAATTCATTCCTTTAAAATAATTACCTATCTTATCGACTTTTTAATTATATTAATTTTTATGTTAATTTTTTTTTTCTTTTAATTTTATCTCAATTCTACCAACTATGTCCACCCTCACAATTGTCATCTTTTTATTTTTTACTTTATGTACCCTCTCGCGTTGTCAAACCTTAAATTCTCTGGTCAGTTCGTGCGCTCGGTACCTAGCTTCTAACACGTGGTGTGCACATTTGTGCACATTTGGCTTCACTCTTGCATCGGAATACAGTATAGCGGGATGTATTTTACAAATTCATAAAATAACTCATTCAAAAAATTTATTATTGTTACATTTAAAGTGACAAGAATTGGTTTCATTGTGCATTGTGAACAATTATAACTAGGAAATAATTAGGATTATTACAATTACATGTAAGTTCATACCATATCACTTCTTATATATTAGTTTTAATTAATAATTTCATCTGTACCTTCAAAATAGAGTCCACTGAAGATGACACAAAACTATGTGTCGAAACGTATGGAAAAAATAAAAATGTTTTAAAGTCATACAAATTTTTTAATTGATGTATTGCCCTGAAAACTGAATATCATATATATATATATATATATATATATATATATATATATATATATATATATATACAAACACACACCTACACACATTTACACCTAATTTTAATTATACTATGTTGAATCTCTATACCATTAATCTAGTTTCACATATATACTCGTATATAGCATCATACGTTGCAGTGTCTGCCAACATCAGTCTCCACGTTGCAGTGTCTGCCAACATTTGTGGGAAGTGGGATCCTCAGTTTTATTAATTTATTCCATAGTTTTTTTCTTTTTTCCTCCATATGTCTACATTTCATAATTAGGTGATTGGCATCTGCGTTATAAGCTTTGCCAAGGAAAAGACGGGTTGATGTTAATTCCGATCCTATTCAAGTGGTAAGGTTCTCAGACGATTAAAAATGCAGTAAAAATGACGACACCTCGTAAAATTGTCGTACTATGGTCTTACGGGAATTCGTTCTTGTACAGCTGCATAAAATTGTCCTTTTTCATGAATTGACTCTTGGAATTCCAATTGCCACTCCTTATATATCTTTGCCTTAAAGAGGTTTTTGATATTTCGGTGGGATATTCCATCTCCTATGATTATACCCGTGCTTATTGCATCTTTTGCTCCTTTGTCAGCAGCCTCATTCCCTGTGACTCCAATATGACTTTTGATCCAAATTAAGTAAACAGATATTTTTTTCGAGAGTATGTTATGTATATGCTTAAGAGTATCTAACACTAAAAAACTTGGGCCACTGCCTATAGATAGCAGGCTCTCTAAAGATGATCGGCTATCACTGAATACAACGGCTTTCTCTAAGCCAAGGGAGGCGATGCTTCGAATACATTTGTTGATGGCGTACATTTCAGCTGCATAAATCGATACATTTATATCTAACTTATATTTAGAATATAAGTTAGTGTTCTGATGATAGATGCAAGCACCTACGCCCTCAGATCCTTTTGAACCATTTGTGAAGAAAATCTCGAAGTCCGCGAACGTCTTTTTAATTTTATCTTCAATTTCTAACCTATACACTTAATCAATTGGACTGGACTATGTATTACAAAATTCCATCTGTATGATATGTTTAAGGTTTCTAGTCGTGATTTCTTGGTCGAAGTAGAATTTTGTTGCTTTGGTTTGCTTACATTTATATTCAGTTTGGCTTACATTTGTATTCAGTTTCTGAGAACACCGATATAAGTATAGCTTTCTTCTTATTTTGCCCATATTGTCTGCTCTGACAGTTGTTAGCACTACTAATTTTTTGTATCACTTCTACGTTATTGGACTTTATTCTGTCAATAACGAATTTCGTTGCTAACAGTTTCCTCCTTAAATGCAGAGGCATTATGTGTGTTTCCACATGTAAGGCGATAATGGGCGTTGAACGCAAAACACCCAGGAAATATCTTACAGCCTTATTTTGCAGGGTATCCAGCTTGCGCAGTAAATTTTTACTTGCATCCCCATAAATGAAGCAGCCATAATCGAGTTTAGATAATATAAGCTGTTTTTAGATCCTGATTGCGACCTTTACGTCAGCGCCATACATCATGTGATTTAATACTCTCAAGATATTTAATGCATCTTCACACTTTCTTACCAGATTTTCCAAATGTGGGCCCCATCGTAATTTGTTAACTATAGTCAAACCCACACAAATTAGTAGTTCCTTCAAAATTTATCTGATTCAACATGAAAGGATCATTTTGAAAATTATTGATAAAATCATAATCAGTATAGGTTTTTTGTATTGTCGAAGATCATATAAAGAGTATGGTTGTGTTTCCATACAGATTTTACAGAATTTCCATACAGAAGATTTTTATGTCATTTCATGTTTTTTTTGATAAAATCCTATATACCAATTTTCAATTCCCTAGCTCATCATATGGCCATATTTCGAAAATATGAAAAGACACTTTTTCAATCTCACTTTTTGGCGGAACTATGAAAAATATTGAAAAATGGTTGATATAGTTCTATTCAAACTGCTTTGTTGTATGATATTTAAACAAATAATGTAAAGAAATATTTATCAGCGTATGAAGAAGTGAATATATTTATTTTTTATTTTCGACCAGTGTGGCTTTTCTGACTACTTTTTGTACTGGTACATTTTTTTTCTGGTATCCAAAATTACATTTAAATCTATGTGGAACTTCATATTCAAGATTAGAGAAAAACTGAGCTAGTACCCGCGGTGTCTGTACAATAACGCAAAAAAGTTCCTCTAAAATGTTATTAAGTAATTTATAAAATTTTATTTTCTAATTCTCTAATATTTGATAGCAATTGGTTGAATAATCCAGTCCATCTGAAGCATTAAATGAAGAAGGAAGTGTTAATGTGAGACCTTTGACAAGTTTGTCTTGTGCTGTAATAATTATATTAGGGTTTGATTAAATTCAATGGATTGGCATTATTTTTTATAATGCCATAGGTAATATGTAGATGCATACATATATAAAGGGTAGAGGCTTGCTACCTACCTATATATAAAGGGTAGAGGTTTTTTTCAGATTATTATGATAAAGTTCTTCTTGGGCATGTTAGTGAAGATTTAGTGGTAACAAATTCCAAACGAATAACATGTCTTCATGAGAAGAGAGCATAAATGAATGTACCTAGTTTTTTTTATTAGGTATTTTCATATACAGAATTTGTCAATGCATGCGCTATAGCAAAATTACTAGGAACATAAGTTCCTAGATTCAATTGAAATTTTAAATACCAGAAACAAATTACAGGCTTTCGAATGATGCTAATTAAAAAGTAGTTGAAGGAGCCACACTGGTAGAAAAAAAAATTTTTCTTTTCGAATAAATAATTGTTTTGCTTTATATGTTACAAATGTCATTGGAACGACCACTTTGAATAAAACCATACAGTTTTTGAAATGCCTAAGAGTGAGTTGGAAAAATGGAAACACTTTCATACATTTTCAATGATATATCGGCCAAGTGAGTTAGGGAATTGAAAATTGTTATATCGGAGTTTTTTTTAAAAGACCTTTGGTGTACGTGGGGCTGATCCTGTATAGGAACGCGCCTATACCCTTTTCTCTTTCAAGTCTCGGTGGCAATTCCAAATTTTAGTCAGATTATTCTCTATAGTATATAAATTATTGTTCATACTAATCTTTCTGGAAACATTCTCACTTATGAAGAGGTACATTACATAACTGGGACATAAACTCTTTTTGTATGGGTGGCATAAACAGGCATTATTTTGGGGATGCCTTTTCTTGCCATTCGTTATTTTCACAATGTTATGCTTACTGGCATTCAATAACCTCTTTGGAAAATTATTTCTTCTATAAGATGTACTGGGTCCGGGATCATGAGTGTTCAACATTTTTACTTATCTATAATTTGGCCCCATCCTGCAGAAAGGTTTTAATCTTTTTTTTTTGATTTGCATTTAAGAATTGAAAAATTTGGCTTGTATACTTGTTGAAATTTTGTTTCGAAATAAGATACTGTTGGGGCCATATTTGACCATCTTTTTTCATCACTTGGATAAAAATTGGGGTTTCTTTGTGGACCAGTATTCATTCCTATTCTTTTTACGAATTTTGCCCATAAGCAAAAGTAATCCTAACATCAATTCTACTGCAGATACGTCTTTCCATTTCAAAGAATTTCAACTGTTTTTAAACCGATCAATATTTTGTGAACGATAACGGTTACTTTCTTCGGCCATATAGTCAAACAAATCATTCCCCAAAAATAGCTGAACCACTTTGATTACACTTTGTGGATTATTTGGTTTCAAAACACCACTTTGACCTAAATATGGTTCAATAATTGGAGGATTGTTAATATCTGACCACTCCACTTCTTTATTGTCACTATTTTCAGAATCACTGGACATAAGTAAAACTCTACGTCTTCTTGGATGAAAAAATTCATCTTTCACATTCACTTTCAAAATCAATCATATCACAATCACTTCTAATTTATGATAAATTATCGGCGTAAACTTTACTATCGCTATTCGATGCTATTATTTTATTATTGCAAATAATTTAAAAAGAGATGTTGAACCATATAAATCTGACTAAAACTGTATTATAATATATTTTATATAATATATATTGAACACCCTATTGTTGTAACTTCTGCATAATTATCTACAAAAAAAAAATTGCGAGTGGATTGCATGAAAAGAGACTTGAGGATCAAACTTAATTATTGTTTTTTGTCCTTATCTTTATTCTGAAAGTCTTTCAAATACAAAACCAATTGAATATAGAAAAAAATACCAGCTTGTACTTTCAATATCTTATGCAAACCGATCCGATAAAAGTAATTTGACACGCTTTTTAAAGTTAATCTATTTAATGCGTAAAAATACGCTGCCCGTCTATTGTGAAATACTTCACAAATCGACTATTTTATAAAAGGTCTCGACAGCATGCAGACTCATCTGTTTTTTTTCAAACCAATTTCGATCAAGATTGATTTTTCTAATATTGAGTTATAGTTTTCAAATTGAGTAAATTTGTTTGTATATTATGATACTTGCCACCTAAAATACACACAATATGAGCAAATACTTTTAACACTAATCGTAGCAAGACTTTATATATACCTAATTCTACCATAGCGGGTCAAATGAACCGACTCTATGTTTCATGCTTGAATGTATGAAATATGGATGTTAGGAAGAAAATAAAAATAAAAATTAATTTATTATAATTAAACAAAATATTATGTTGAGCATTTCTATTACAGAAGCAAAAATAAAAAATTTAATTCATAGTTGTATTCATAATTGAACATTTTCCGCAAACATAGTTTTTACATTTAGAGCAAATTTTGTTGGTTTTTATTTTCTTTACAGTATCCTATTTGACATCTCATACATTTATAAGCATCTGTAGTAGACTTAGGCAACGATACTTTCGTGTTTGTTTTTTATTTTGGTTGCTCACGAACTTGTCGAAAATCGGCTCCAAGTTTTTCTGCTAGCTTGAGTAAAAAATCTTGTCGCGAGATATTTGCTTCTGTCGTTTGCTTGTACAAAATCCAGGCATTTATGCCAGCTAAATCAAAGATAATGAAGAAAACTTGGAGAGGCCATCTGCAAGACTTGGATTTTGTAGAAAATTTGCTCGCCATTTGATCGGTCATGTCTACACCAAATTTGGTTTTATTGTAATATGAAACAGTTTCAGGTAAACGTTTATCATTGTTTTCTACTTTAACGAATTTATGTTTAGAACTAAGTAAAAGTACTTTGTTTGTTGGCTTACTTTTATAGATTGTAAGAGTACAATTATCTGTTGTAAAAAATTTCGATGGAAATTGTTCCATATCATTTTTCTTTTGCTTCGCAATTAGTGGTAATTCTCTTTTAGTTGACCGAATAATAAAAAAAACCTGTTTTACTATAGCTATCAAATAAAATATAAGCTAGGTACTTACCAAGACATTCAATTTCTGCCACTTTTTCTAACAATAAAAAGCTATTTTCAATCTAAAAGTTGATATTTTCTTGAAATTATTCTAAGCTATTTTCGTTGATCTACTTTACGCAACAGTGTTTAGAAGAATGTGCAACTGACTGACTACAAATATGACTCGACAATCTCATAAACCAAAAAATTCTCTTTGGGTCAAATGACCCATTGTGGTAGATATCGGTATACAAGAAGGATTACTCAAATAAACAAAACAAAACAAGAACTTTGATTAACTGTAGTTTAATTACTTAAAAAAAAGTCATAATGTCAAATGTGCAAACGCAATGAATTATACGTGCATTTTCAATGCAAAAGTTCAAAATGGGTCATTTGGCCCGTTATGGTATGTTTAGTGTTAAACCCTACATTTTCTATCTAACACATAAATAATTGATCTCTTTGCATTTTTTTGCATGATATAATAACAGTCTATTTGTGAAATGACTGCAGCATAGTACATGTAACACTTATTAATATAATCAATCAAATTTGAATTTTACAACTGTGGATTAATATAAATGACTCTTTAAAATCCAAAGGACCTCCTAATACATTCATAGAATCTCTAAAAATTTTTTTCATCTGATATAAATTCATTAACCTTTACGTATGTCAGACGGCATGTTAAGGCGCGAAGTTTAAAAATTACTTCGACGTCTAACTGGGTGTTATCGATTTACTTATTCTAACCGCTACACCTTTAACACTAATCATACCAAGACTTAATATATACCTAATTCTACCATAGCGGGTCAAATGACCCGACTCTATGTTTCATGCTTGAATGTATGAAATATGGATGTTAGGAAGAAAATAAAAACAAAAATTAAATTTATTATAATTAAACAAAATGGTATGTTGAGTATTTCTATTACAGAAGCAAAAAATAAAAAAATTTTCATAGTTGTATTCATAATTGTACATTTTCCGCAAACATATTTTTACATTTAGAGCAAACTTTGTTGGTTTTATTTTTTTTACAGTATTCTGTTTGACATCTCATACGTTTATAAGCATCTGTAGTAGACTTAGACAACGATACTTTCGTATTTGTTTCTTATTTTGGTTGTTCACGGACTTCTCGAAAATCGGCACCAAGTTCTTCTGCTAGCTTGAGTAAAAAAGCCGCGAGATATTTTTTCCTGTCGTTTGCTTGTACAAAATCCAGGCATTTATGCCAGCTCTAATCAAGGATATTGAAAAAACTTGGAAAGGCCATCTGCAAGACTTCGATTTTGTAGTAAATTTTCTCGCCATTTGATCGGTCATGTCTACACCAAATTTGGTTTTATTGTAATATAAAACAGTTTCAGGTAAACGTTTACCATTGTTTTCCAATTTAACGAATTTATGTTTAGAACTAAGTAAAAGTACTTTGTTGGATTACTTTTACAGATTGTAAGAATGCAATTATCTGTTGTAAAAATTTTCGATGAAAATTGTTCCATATCATTTTTTTTTGCTTCGTAATTAGTGGTAATTCTCTTTTAGTTGACCGAATAATAAAAAATAACCTGTATTTTACTATAGCTATCAAAATAAAATATAAGCTAGGTACTTACCAAGATTTTCAATTTCTGCCACTTTTTCTAACAATAAAAAGCTATTTTCAAACTAAAATTTGATATTTTCTTGAAATTATTCTGAGCTATTTTCGATGAACTACTTTACGCAACAGTGTTTAGAAGAATGTGCAACTTACTGACTACAAATATGACTCGACAATCTCATAAACCAAAAAATTCTCTCCGGGTCAAATGACCCATTGTGGTAGATATCGGTATACAAGAAGGATTACTCAGAATAAACAAAACAAAACAAGAAAAAAAAATTGTTTATAACTGTACTTTAATTACTTAATAAAAGTCATGGAGTCAAATGTGCAAACGCAATGAAATTAGACGTGCATTTTCAATGCAAAAGTTCAAAATGGGTCATTTGACCCGTTATGGTATGTTTAGTGTTAAATTTGTTCTATATTTAAACTCTTGGTGTGATCGGTGATTATTTAAATAAAATGCGACGTTTGATATTAATATATTTATTAAAGAAGAAATATAGTGAATATAATGGCATCAGATATTTGGTGTTTTCTAAACTGAGCTCTAAACTTGTACTAAATAAAATGATTACAAATTATGATTAACAATATTAACCCCGCCCGTAAGAGGCGCGTTACATTAATTTGTACATATACGGGGGATGATTTCTTGGACTTAATATATCTGAGAAGGATGATTCCTTGAAATTATCTGAAGGCATTTGCAGACCCATAAATAAAATTACCGACGCCGATATAGACAGTCCAGATATATAACTAACATCAAAATAAAAAAATATCTTATATTACAAATGCATTTAGCACTTGAACTGTGAATGACATTTAGACCACCTGCATCATAGTCCGGCGACACTCTAGCGTAACAGACGACCCTTACAAAAAATAGTTCATGTTACACTATTGGGACTCGTAATAATATTTTTATGAATTCTTAACATGGCGGGCACCTTGAAATAATACTAATATTATTTCGAAACTAAAGATACATTAATTATAAGCCTAATAATATAAGTAATTAAAAAAGTAACTAAGAAAGTGAAACAAAGTAACTAATTTAAACTTCACTAACTCATGTCGCTAATTGAAAGTTATTAAATTGTATTAAATTGTTTGTCATAAAATTGTTTTGTTCTATTATTTTGTACACTTCACTTAGATTATTAATTCACATGTTTTTGTTCATTATCAATGGGTAAAGCACAAACCTTAATGGCAGCTCTTTTGAAAACGTTATTTTGAACTTTCACTGTTACTACACGCACTTCCTTATCTAGTCCTGGATGCACCTCGATAATGGACCTAATTGCCAATTCAGTGGAGGTACATTATCTTCTCTGAGAAGTACCATGGTTCCGACTTTTAATGATTGGTTTCCACGGCCTTTGCATTTTGTCCTACTTGCAACTCCGAAATGTATTCCTTATGCCAGCGATTCCAAAATGTTGTGCCAAACGCTATAGGTGCTGGTAGCGTCCTAGTCTATTTTCAGGAAAGTCAAGTACTTTTGGGTCGGGAATAGATGTTAAGGATTTGCCAATTAAGAAATGGCCAGGAGTCAATGGATTTAAATCATTAGGATTGGAACTCAAAGGAGAAATTGGCCTGGAATTTAAAATAGCTTCGATCTGTGTTAAAATAGTATAGAAATCTTTAAAGGTAAGGCATGCATTTCCTAAAATTCGCTTTAAATGCGATTAACATGATTTTATACCGGCTTCGCAAATACCTCCAGAATGGGGTAATTAGCAGGAATAAAATGCCAATTGATGTCGTCGTCACTTAATGATTTCATAACATTACTAAGGTTATTTTTGGCGCAAAAAATTAGCTAATCTTTTAATTTCCGACGATGACCCGACAAAATTTGTTCCGTTGTCTGAATAAATGTTGGTGGGTTTTCCCGAAGTGCGATGAATCGTCTGAGTGTAGCTAAAAAGCATTCTGATGGTAAATCCGATACTAGTTCTAAATGAATGGCTCGCGTACTAAAACAAATAAATAGGCATATATACCCTTTAATTTTTTTATACCCTCTAGTACGACAATCTCGCATCATAATCGGACCTCCAAAGTCCACGCCGCAATTCGTGAATGGCAAATGGGGAGTGACGCGGTTTTTTGGTAAATCGCCCATTAATGGGGAAATAGAAGTAGGATTAACCTTGAAGCATATGTCGCATCTTCGTATAATACCTTTACATAGATTTCTACCGTTGATTGGCCAGTATGTCTCTCTGAGCGTATGTAACAAGTGTTGCGCTCCAGAATGAAAAGATTTGATATGTTTATATCTGGTAATCAACGATGAAAGTGCATGATTTTTAGGAAGAACCATTGGGTGACGCTTATCGTAACCTAAATCAGACAACTTTATTTTACCGCCAGCTCTCAAAATACCGTTTTCGTCTAAAAATGGGTTGAGAGATTTTAAATCTGATTTAGTTTTTATTGGCTCGTGGTTTGATAGAGATTCTGTTTCATTTTTGAATCTTTCACGTTGTGCTAATTTAATTAATCTTACGCGAGCATCATTAATTTCGGTGGTTTTTAATTCACCGTTGATACGGTCGCCCTTGTTCTTGCCCTTGTTCTTGCAATTTTTAAGGAACCGAACACAATATCCAATGACTCTAACTAACTTTGTATATGATGAATACATATTAAATATATTAGTTGTGGTTTGTTCTATTACTGTTAACGAAACATGTTTAATTTCTTCTTCGGTTTCTGATATGATATCTACGCCAAAAGAAAGTTTGTCAGTGGTCTTCAACCAAGATGGACCGAACCACCACAAATCTGAATTAATTAATACTTTCGGTAACATTCTTCGCAAAATTAAATCGGCTGGATTATCTTCTGATCTAACATGGTACCAATTGTTTGGATTCGTATTGGTTTGGATTTTCGAAACCCTATTAGCAACAAACGTTTTCCACTTGTGGCAAGGCAATTTAATCCATGCTAATACTCTTTTTGAATCGCTCCAAAGCAATTCGCGATTAATGGAAATTTCTAAATTATTTTTAACTTTATTAACTAATTTTGATAATAAATGAGCCGCGCATAATTCTAAACGCGGCAATGTGATGTTTCGTAACGGAGCAACCCGTACGTTAACCGTATTTAATTCGAAACATTTTATAGGATCATTAAAATTATCGCGCCAAAATATTCTCTGAAACTTCTTATCATCCTTGTGAATTATAACTTGCCGATACATCTTTTCGATATCAGCTGTCATAGCGTACTTGTGCCGTCTAAATCTTAAGAGAATGGAAAAGATATCTTTTTGTATCGTCGGCCCTACAGCTTGTAAGTCATTGAGTGACCGACCGTTACTTGTCTTATATGAGGCGTCAAATACCACCCTCAGTTTGGTGTTAAGCTTTCCCTTTTAATCACCGGATGATGAGGCAAATAATAAGCATTTGTTGGTTCTCGAAATTCATTAACATCATCTCGCATATGACCTAACTTTAGATATTCATCTATGAAGTTTTATATTCTTTGAACAATTCTGTATTAGCCTTAAAACGTTTTTCGAAAAGAGCGAATCGTTCAATGCAATTTGTTTCGAGTCTCCTAATTCAATTTTATTATATTTAAAAGGTATTCGAACGACAAATCGTCCGTCAAAATTTCGATTAGTATGTGCCACAAAATGACGTTCACATTCTAATTCACAATCACTAAAACAATTAGCATTTTCAACTTCTCTCTAATTCCCAAAATTTTTCTACACTGTTATTTAAAATTTAAATTTCTGAGAAATAACAAAACGTTTTATTTGTTAAATCATGTGATTGAATTGTTCCCGAAATAATCCACCCTAATGCAGTATTTTGCAAGATCGTATTAGTCTTGGGCAATTTAATAAATCCCTTTCGTAGCAAACTCCAAAATAAGCCTGCTCCCAACAACATATCGATCCTTCCACTGATATTAAAATTTGGATCGGCTAATTTTATACCGGGAGGAATTTTCAAGATGTTTGTTGAAAACGAAACCGCGGGTATATGACTTGTTATTGACTTTAAAATTAAACATGATATGTTGCTTGAATACGAATTTATATTTGATTTTACCGAAACTTCTGTTTTGTGACTAACATCCGATAAAGATTGACTAATACCTGAAACGGACATCTTTATCATTTGTGTTTTTAAAGAAAGTATTTTTGAAAATTCCTGCGTTATAAAATTAGATTGTGAACCGCTATCCAACAAGATTCTAGCTGGAACCCAAGCGCCGTTCTTATTCAATGCTGATATGACCGCTGTCGAAAGTAAGACGTGTGATTTAATTTCATTACTAAAAAATGATGTGCTAGGTACAGAATCATTTGTCGTTTTTTTCGATTGCTCTTTGCAATGCATCAGGGTATTATGTTTTTCGTGGCAAACTACGCAACGAAATGAAACTGGGCAATTATCAATATGGTGATTTGTATTTAAGCAATTAGTACATACATTTAATTGATTTGCTCGCGATATTCTTTCCTTCACTGTTAGTTTTTTAAAATCCTCACATTTGAATAATAAGTATATGCGTTCGAGATCGCATATGATTTTGTAATTCTATCGGTTCTTAATGGCACTTGTTTATGGGATTTGATAATCGGAACCTTATCATAGTGGAGCGATTCAAAAACCTGGCACCGATCATCCAGAAACTTTACCAGATCGGCAAATTTTGAAATGTCCGAACTTTTATTGTTGGATAGCTCCCATTCGCGACGAGTTTCCGAATCCAACTTACTTAACATTAAATATATTATCAATGAATCCCAATTATTGACAGGCTCACCTAACGCTTCTAAACAACGTAAATTTTTATTGAAGCTATCCACTAACTTTCTTAACATTTTAAAGTCTTCTGCCTTCATTTCCGAATGATTAAATAAATTTTTAATATGGTTATTAATTATTAACTTTTTATTTTCGAACCTATCTTTAAGTAATTCCCAAGCAATCTCGTAATTCGCTGCCGATGATGGCAATGAATGAATTACGCTTGCAGCTTCATTTTTTAGGCAAGATTTCAAATAATAAATTTTTGGGCGTTGCTTAGATTTGTATCGTTATGTATTGCGGTAAAAGAATCATAAAACTGCAACCAATTACTATAGGAGCCGTCAAACGTTGGTAATGCGATGTTCGGAAGCTTTATATTGTTATTGAAAATTTGAGTTTGATCGCTTTTAATACTATTACTTAACTCGGGTTTTGGTATTTTAATTAATAATTCATTTAAAGTATTTTTTAATTTGTTGCTTAAATCTAAGACTGCCGGATATTCAACGTCATATAATTTATCTGATTATTCTTCATCGTCTAAAGCTTCTGCCAAATTATCAATAACAGTTTCATGTTTTCTAAAGTTTGCGCTTTGCTTAAGTGACTTTCTAAAATTAAAACATTCAAATCAGACAACGGCAATTTTTATAACCCGCTACGGACATTATCGATTATTGTGAACTGCACTTTTAATCCGCGTATTGAATATTTTAGTGACTTTACCGATTCCATCTTTTTCACAGATCAAAACAACTTATATAAAAAAGGATGTATTTAAGCAATAAAGGAATAATTGAGGAATGTACTTGAACTGACCTTTTTGCTGTCCCGCTGTGCTTTCGTTGTTGCCTGCGTAGAATCTCAGCTGTTCCTTTCGGCACGGTGTTAACACTTGTTGGTTAACTTTTTTGTATTTTATTTAATAATTTGATTTGTGATTTTATTAAATTTAATCACTGAAATTTATTTATTTATTTGTGGTATTATTAAATTTAATCATTCTCATTCTATTAATTTGATCTTAATTTAATAATAACTCACTTGAATTATTTTTTTATTTGTGATTTTATAAACTAATCATCTGAAACTTGTAATATTATTAAATTTAATCACTTGCACTATAGATTTGATTTTAATTTAATAATTGACTATGATATTTTAGCGGACTGTATTATGCTGGTTTATTAATTAACTATGAAGTCCAAAAACTCAAGTTTGGAACAATCATAAAAGTCCAAATAATAACTACCCGGTTTGTTTGAACCAATGTTTATGGTCCAAATCTTCTAATTAATTATCCGGTTCGTCTGGACCAATGTTAAGGCGTGAAGCTTAAAAAATTACTTTCGACGTCTAACTGGGTATTGTCGATTTGCTTATTCTAACCACTACACTTTTAAATTAGTTCTATAATTGAACTCTTGGTGTGATCGGTGATTATTTAAATAAAATGCGACGTTTGATATCAATATATTTATATAAAAGAAATATAGTGAATACAATGGCATCAGATAGTTTTGGTGTTTCTAAACTGAGCTCTAAACGTATACTAAATAAAAA
>NW_020538507.1:0-53892 GCF_003426905.1 Ctenocephalides felis
ACTTAGCTCTAAACTTATACTAAATAAAATTATTAAAAATTATGATAAACAATATTAGCCCCGCCCGTAAGAGGCGGGTTACATTAATTTGAACATATACAAGGGATGATTTCTTGGACTTAATATATCTGAGAAGGATGATTCCTTGAAATTATCTGAAGGCATTTGCAGACCCGTAAATAAAATTACCGACGCCGATATAGACAGTCAAACATCAAAATAAAAAAATATCTTATATTACAAATGCATTTAGCACTTGAACTGTGAATGACATTCAGACCACCTGCATCATAGTCCGGCGACACTCTAGGTCTAGCGTAACAGACGACCCTTACAAAAAAATAGTTCATGTTACACTATTGGGACTCGTGATAATATATTTTAATTCTTAACACGGCATATTAAATAATCGAAATGCATAATTTTTATTTTACTGAATTATGTATTGTATAAATTGTATTATGATCTGCCATTATTATCCTATTAAGGAAGTGAAAAAAAAATCTAATCAAATCAGTATTTATTTGGTTCAAATTATATAACCTATATTTCGCTTGGCTAAAAATATATATGTTATAATTTAGCTACAATATGATTATTTGCACGTTATTCGGCAAATTTCTTACATTTATATATATCAATCTACACTAAAGTTTTGCTTAGGTAAGAATTGCTTCTCAAATCACATTGGAACCTCATATTTTGGGACAAATTACTTGTTGTCTGCGCAGTCCACGCATATCGTTTTTGAACATCCAAGACAAATTGGCTTGCGGCATTCAATGCAATTGTACTTAGTACACCTTTTAAGTCTGGATGGGCATATTTGACACGTTTTTCTCGTTGCTTCTGTACTTTCAGGGGGTATTGTTTCAAGTACCGAAGGCTTATTTGGACCTAGTACGCGTGCATTTGTCAGTCGCAATTCTCTCGGCAAACTATTATTGTATACACGGCATTTTAAGTGCGGCAAAACTAAACTATAAGCGAGATTCTGAAGACTTGTACAGAGCATAGGCGTTGACTCCACTCATATTCAAGACTTTAAAAAAGATCGCGAGAGGCCAACGTCTGGTTCTACGATTTGACGAATAATTGGAACACTTTATCGATTTCATCGACACCCCTTTTTGTTTTATTATAAACTATTATGATTTCCGGCTTTTTTGATAGTAGATCCAATTGATTTGTATGGTGCATTGAAGAAATCAATATTACTGACTTTGCTTTTTTAGGGTGTTCGAACGTCTTTTCATTTTATTATATTGGCCATGAAAGTGAACAAAACTTCAGGGCATTGAGCTTTATACGGAATGGTTGCTACCCCTGGTAGAGGGGGGTAGCGGAGTGTTTTAATAGAACGAGTCGCTCTGTTCTAAAAGTGAAGCCGACTTAAACACATGTAACTAACCTATACGCATAAATATATTTTTCTTCATTAATACTTAATAATACATCAGTTATTGTGATTAGAACTGCAACAAATACAGAATATAAAATTAAATCAGTTTTTTAATACAGTCCACAGCGACAAAGGTTAAATAATAACCTAACAACCTGAGTGATCGAAGAAGAAGAGTTTTGGTAAATTCTTGAAATACGCACAAATAAACATTTTGGTCCTTCGAGCCGGATCGTGAATTACAAGCAGTTAATTAAAGTACAATAGTGATAACAAATTTCTAAGTGTTGTGAAGAAAAAACATTCCAAAGCGGCTAAACTTTATAACCACGTGGCGACAGACCAGAGCAAACAAGGGCAACGAAGGCTGAGGACAATTACAACATCTACACACCTGTATTACAAGTAAGTCTGTTTTCATTCCTCTCATAATATCCCAATAATTTCACATATTGCTCGGTTGTGTTTAATATTGTATTCAAAATGGCGGAACTTAAAGCGAAGCGTGGATTCATTAAATCCAAATTGACGCGAGTGCAAAATTTTGTAAATTCATTAGATTCCACAATACTAGATGAAAATATAATTATTGAATTAAATACCAGACTCGAAAAGATATTACCAATTATTGATGAATTTGAAACGATACAATATGAAATTGAATTAATTGAGGGTGTATCAGAAAGCGATAAGGAATCTTTCGAAAGTGATTATTATAGAACAATAGCTAAATTAAAATTTATAATTCAAAATTTCAATGACACGAAAAAATGTAAAGACGATCAGCAAACATAGGGCCGTCTAGCATTGATTCGTATACAAATATCAAAAGTATTAAATTGCCAACAATTAAACTTCCCACGTTTGATGGAAGTTACGATAAATGGTTAGAATTTCATGATTCATTTAACGCTTTGGTGCATAGCGACAATACTTTAAGCAAAATTCAGAAATTTTATTATTTAAAATCATCATTGGAAAAAGATGCGAAAAATAGCATTGCAGCTATAGAAGCATCCGATTCTAATTATGATATAGCATGGCAAATTTTAAAAGACAGGTTTGAAAATAAACGGTTAATCATACATAATCACATAAAGGCAATTTTTGATAGTCCGAAATGTAGTCGCGAATCACATTCAGAATTAAGAACGTTATTAGAAACGATTTCTAGGCATCTACGCTCATTAGAGTCATTAGGCGAACCCACAGATAAATGGGACACAATTATTATATTTATATTCACAAACAAATTCGATACGCGTACGTTACGGGATTGGGAATCCTTTACCTGTAGCAAAGACAAGCCGACGTTGACAGATATTAATAATTTTATTAAACAAAAATGTGATATGTTAGAAAAATTATCCACAAATATTAGTAGTAAACCTTTTCCTAATAATATTAATAAATCTTTGGCTCAACACACAAACAAAAGCAAGAGCACAAATAATAATCATAATCCATCAATTAATTATCTGTCAACGGGGCGGCAAACTTGCTATTTATGTGAAGAAAATCTCTCTTTATATTACTGCAACCAATTCAAAGCGCTATCTATTAATGATAGGATAAGTAAAATCAAAGAATTGAATTTATGTATAAATTGTTTCAAGCGAGGGCATAAGGTAGACGTTTGTTTGGCATTTCCGTGTAAAATATGCAAAATGAAACATAATACATTGGTTCATTTTGAAGAGACTAATACAATTCCTAGCACATCGGGTTCAAATATGACGGTTGCTAATTATTCGACAAAAAATATTAATACAAAATTACAGCCACAAGTAATTTTAGCAACAGCTGTTATAAAAGTAGAAAACTCGAGCGGGGAGTTCATAGAATGTCGGTGCCTTTTAGATTGCGGGGCACAAAGTAATTTTATTACGGCAGATACCTGCAAAAGGCTAGGTATAAAACTAGACAAAACAAATTACACAGTTATGGGCGTCGGGCAGATAGAGACCAATATTCGGTTCTCAACAAATGTTAATTTTAAATCTACAAATAACTCATTCAAATCCAATATAAATTGTTTAGTGCTAGAAAAAATAACAGAACCACTTCCATTAGTTTCCATAGGTAACAATTTTAAAATTCCGACAAATATTTTCTTAGCTGATCCGGAATATAATAAGACGCGGAATATAGATATACTTTTAGGGGCCGATATGTTTTGGAAACTTTTATCGGTAGGTAGAATTAAATTAGGTGATAAGGCACCGATTTTACAGAAAACTTTATTAGGTTGGATATTAGTTGGGTCGTTTTCTCCGAATTGCAAATATTCAAAAAATTCAAAACATTCAACAAATTTATTGGCATTAAATAATTATAATATTAATCAACAATTAGAGAAGGTTTCCGAATTAAAAGATATTAAAAACAACAATTATAAAAAGTTAACAAAACACGAAACATTTTATGAAAATCGTTTTATAACAAATTTCAAACGCGATTTTACAGGTAGATTTATAGAAAAAATCCTTTTAAAAATAAATTACATTTAAGAGATTTGAAAACTCGTCATATACAAAGATTTATGTCACGTAAACATAAACTCCAAGAGAATAGTTTATTAAAAATTAATTGTGTAAATTTTATTAATGCATATAGTAAGTTAAAACATATGTCTGAAGTTAGTAATTTTAATATTAAGTCAAATAGTCAATATTTCTTGCCACATCGCACAGTAAGGAATAAATATAGTTTAAAAACAAAAACGAGAGATGTTTTTCAAAGTTCGGGAAAGTCTTCAAGCGCCTTGCCAATGTGTGATGTTCATTATACGGGAACGTCAATTCGAAATGACTTATTTACAAAAATGTTAAGATTTATAATGCCTACATATGCTTTATTAGGCGAACTTCCAAAATTTATCGGCAAACTATAATTAATGAAGACGGTAGACAAAATCTAACGGATAAGTAAAAACATGTAAATTAAATACGGTCACATATGGTACAGCACCTGGATCATTTTTAGCTATACGTTATCTTAAACAATTGGCAAAATAAAATAAAATTTTATTCTTCTGCTTACAACACAACATAATTAACATAGATTTTATTTAAATGACCTTTATGCTGTCTCAAAATATTACAATTTTGAATTCTTTAGATAATTTAAATTTTAATGACAAAAACATACCAGAAACAAGAGCAATTAATTTATTAGTCACCAATGTAGAATTTGATTTATTTTCTCGGTTTTCGTCATTGCGAAAATTACAACCAACAATGGCATATGTAAATAGATTTATTACGAATTGTAGACTAAAAAAAAAGATAAGTATAAACGGAAGTTTGGACCACTTACAACACAAGAATTAGATCAAGCTTTTAAAGTATTGATAGTAATTGCACAAAAACAATCTTTCCAATTAGATTATAAGAATCTTGTCAATTCAAAATTGCTCAGTAAAGAGAGCAGAATTTTATGTTTAAGTCCTTTTATGGATAATTCGAAAATTATACGAGTAAGCGGTCGATTAAGAAACACAAATTATTCATTTGATAAAATTAATCCTATAATATTATGCTCAAAACATAAGTTAACTACGTTAATATTGCATCAAGAGCATCACCGATTACTTCACTGTGGTGCTCAACAACTTCTCGCAAGTATTAGAGAACGATTTTGGCCAATTTCTGGACGTAACGCTTGTAAAGAAATTATTCGGAAATGCGTTATTTGTTTCAAAGCAAAACCATCGTCAAATGATTATCTAATGGGAAATTTGCCTAGTAGTAGAGTTAATCAAGATTTTACATTTAACAATGTCGGCCTTGATTATGCTGGACCGTTTATTATCAAAGATCGAATAACACGCGTTACCAAATTTATTAAGGTTTATATTTGTATTTTTATTTGCATGTGCACCAAGGCTATTCATTTGGATCTGGTCTGCGATTTATCGACAGAATCTTTTTTACAAACATTAAAACGATTCATTGCTAGAAGAGGTCTTCCTAGTAATATATTTTCGGACAATGCAACAACATTCGTTGGAGCAAACAATCATTTAAAAGATTTATATAATTTTTTATTGGAATCTAACGAAGAGATTAGAAGCAAATTAAAAAGTCAAAATATTAGCTGGCATTTTATACCAGCAAGATCTCCTCATTTCGGCGGACTGTGGGAAGCTGGAGTAAAAAGTTTAAAATACCATCTTCGTAGGGTGTTACGCGAGACAAAATTATGTTACAATTCAATGTATACATTATTAACACAAATAGAAGCAATTTTGAATTCTCGTCCGTTAACTCCCTTATCCTCTGATCCATCTGATCTCAATCCACTAACTCCAGCACATTTCCTGATCGGCAGATCATTAACATCACTTCCAGAAAATTCACTTTCCCACATCCCAGAAAACAGACTAACAAAACTCCAGCATCTTGAAAAGCTAAGGCAGCATTTTTGGACAAGATGGCACAAGGAATATCTAGGAGAATTACAATCACGGACCAAATGGAGAAGACCGATGGAACAAGATGATCTTATAGGCAAACTGGTGCTTATAAAAGATGACAATCTACCACAATTAAAATGGCGTCTTGGACGGATCACAGATATACACCCAGGCAATGATGGTGTCGTACGGGTTGTTACACTGAAGGGCCCCAATGGAGAATTAAAAAGGGCACTAAACAAAGTGTGCATTCTACCAATCAATAATGAAATATCTTAAGTTTTATATAATATTAAGAAATATAAGTTAAATAATTTTAGATTAGATTGTCATGCAAATCACTATTACATTGTTAATCAATTTTTATACTCGTAAAAATTTATACAATTTTTATACTTAATGTTAGTTCAAAATCGCTATGTTTATATTTTTAAAAGCTGTAGCTTTTCAAGGCGGCCGGCATGTTCGAACGTCTTTTCATTTTATTATATTGGCCATGAAAGTGAACAAAACTTCAGGGCATTGAGCTTTATACGGAATGGTTGCTACCCCTGGTAGAGGGGGGTAGCGGAGTGTTTTAATAGAACGAGTCGCTCTGTTCTAAAAGTGAAGCCGACTTAAACACATGTAACTAACCTATACGCATAAATATATTTTTCTTCATTAATACTTAATAATACATCAGTTATTGTGATTAGAACTGCAACAAATACATAATATAAAATTAAATCAGTTTTTTAATACAGTCCACAGCGACAAAGGTTAAATAATAACCTAACAACCTGAGTGATCGAAGAAGAAGAGTTTTGGTAAATTCTTGAAATACGCACAAATAAACAAGGGACATATGAAACAATAGTGAAATCTTTAGTAAAACGTGTAAAGATGATTCAGGCTGGCGAGTTTTAGATGCTTGAAATTCTGGTGGAATGTGCCTTTTATTTTTTATCAAGTTTCCAAGATACGTCAGACCTCTATCTTTCAACTGCTTCATCAATTCTATAGAGTTAAACCAATTGTCGGCTGTAATATTGCGATTGTTTTTTTCAAAATCCTTGCACAATCGTAATACAGACTGAGTTGGTATGGCGAGCTTTTTCTCAGTTTCGGTTAGTCCCATCCCATCGGAGTCTTTTCCATGGTAAATGTATGCATTATACAAATAAAAAGATTCTACATCACATACTACTAAAATCATACTTGTACGGCTTTTTCAGCATATAAATAAGAAATTAGCATCTGCCTCTAAATGGAACTAACATTTCATCTACACATAAATAAGCTCTGGGAGTATATGCTTTCTTGCAATTGGAAATAAACAGTTGAAAAATTTCTGAAATTGCAGCCAATGTTACCTCTTTATTATAATAATTATAGAGTCCAGTTACCTCTTTATTATAATAATTTATAGATAGATAAAAGTACTTACCTAATTAAATAATTCGACAAAAAAAAATAAGTATTTCTTTTACACCATACAACTTTTTAGATAAAACTAATGCCACTCGATATTGAAAAACTGATAGTGACGAAGTTAGCATCGCAATGAAACATGGACCGTCTGGTTACTACTTTGCGTCTGTTTGTTTTAAAATAATTGTTTTGTATGTGCTCCGATTTTATGAATGCGAATGAGCTGCGTTTGTTACGCTTCGCTAAAATAACGCTAGCTCTTTTTAACCAAAAAGTTAAAGATTGGGGATTCCTCGTAAATTGAACTCCGATTGAACAGTTTGAATAGTGCGTTCCATTCGAGTGTTGCTAACATAAAAAAACCGCTTAATTTAGGGAATTTTACGACTAAGCAGACCTCGAACTATGGGCAAGGGCCGGGGGGTGCCTGTGGCGCCCTGGGCCGTCGCCCAACCACGTCCTACCCTAACGCCGCTACTGGTAATGGGCAAAGACTTGCAGAACAATTATTTCCACAGTCTTGCGTGAGCATTCGTAGCGTACACATCGTTCGAAATAAATATATATATATTTTTTTGAAGTTTAGTGAAAGTAAACCTTGTACCTGTTGTGTTTTGATAGTGAGCTGATAAACAAACAATGGAGTCGAGCCCGTTCGGGCACGAGGGCGGACGGCCGCCTGATAAAGGCATTACACAACATTCAGATTTAGGCGCAACCATTGCAGGTGCAATGCATGTGCTAAATGACCTTGAAGATTTTAACAATGAAAGTAGTATGGATTATAGTATAGATGATCAAGAAATAGATTTAAGTAGTTGTGAAAGTATTCACAATTTAGATAGTAAATCTAATAAAAACAAGAATGGAATTAATAAAACTAATCCCACAAAAGTTAATAAAAAAGAAACAAAGCTAAGGAATTCTAATTATGTAAATAGTAATAAAGAAAACAAAATTAACAGGACAATGAAATTCATTAAAAAGGTGACTAGTGCAAAAAATAACAAAGTCAAAAGATTAGAAAGTGGAGTCAATTCAAAAGTTGAAGTTCAGAAAAGTAATGATACAATAAATAAAAATGTAAAGGCTATTCAACGCAGTAGTAATGATAAAGTAAAGGAAGAAGCTGATAGTGTACCTAATGCGAATAATGAAGAAAATGTTAATCAGAATGAATCAAATTCTATTAACAATAACATGGTTAGTGAAGAAATGGTTGAGATGAATGAAGTAAAGTCTAGTAACTATGCTCGAAACAATAAAATACGATTTGAAGAATACGATAAAGGACCATATCATATATATGTGGAATCAATAAATAAAAATATTGGAAGGTTACATCACATGGCAATTGGAAGGATGTTATATAAATCAGTTCCAAAATTGAAGACAGAATTATCAGAAATTGTACAAATTGGAAAAAACAAAATAAAACTAGTAATTAAAAATGCAGAAATAGCCAATAGTTTACTGGAAGATGAATTTTTCAAGATGCATAATCTCAGGACCTACATTCCTAAATATCTAGTAGTAAGACAGGGGATAATATTTGATGTTGATATTAATTTATCGGAAGACGAAATAATGGAAGTTATAGAATCTGATTATCCAGTGGTGGAAGTAAAATGTTTAAAGTCAAAAAGAGGTAATAACATCAATTATAAATCGCAATGTGTGAAATTAACATTCAGGGGCTCCAAATTGCCGGAGAAAATTTCAATATATTCAGTCAAATGTAGGGTTAGCCCATACATTAAAAAAGTAGTGCAGTGTCATAATTGTTGGTTCTTTGGTCATATAAAAGAACAATGTAAAAGTAAAAAAAGATGTCCGAAATGTTCAGAACAACATGGAATAGAAGCCTGTACTGAAATTTTAAACTTAAAATGCTGTTTATGCTCCGGGGAACACGTTGCAAATAGTACTGAATGCCCTGAATTCAAAAGGCATAAAAGTATTTATGAATTGATGGGGACTCATAATATAGCTTTTCATGAGGCGAGGAATATTTTGCGAAATGACAAATATTCAAGAGCTGTTAAATTTAACCCTTACACTATAGATAAGGAAAAAGATTTTCCGACGATAAAAGAAAAAAGGAGGGATGAATACGGACTAGAAAAAAGTTACTGTGATAAAAATAAATATAACGAATTATCAAAATTAATAGAAGAAGAAAAGGATACAGAAGAAGAAGACATAGTATGGATTAGAAAACCAAAAAGGTCACATGTCAAAAATGTAACAAGGGTAGGAGGTCAAGGTACGTCTAAAGTATCTAAGTATAATAATATAAATAAAGAGACGGATATTAAAAGGGTAAGTAATAGAGAAATAATTAGTAGAAAAAGGCCGATTAAAACGTTGGAAGATGATACGGATCAAGAAGGAAATGAATCAAGAAAAGAAGAAAATGATCCACTCGAAATTCTTAAACAGTTAGTTACACAAATTAAAATAATAAATAGATCTGACGATTCTTCCATAAATAGATTACTGAGTATTGTGATAAGTAAATTGGAAAAAGATAAGAGAACTACAGGAAGTACAATAAAATAATAGAAACAATATACACAATATAAATAAGCCAAAATGAATTTAAAAATACTACAATTAAACTGCAGATCATTGAAAGCAAATAAAGAAAGTATAGAACATTTCTTATACAATAATCAGATTTCGATAGCGGCCCTTTCCGAAACATGGTTCAGTCCTAATGCAGTATACAAAATCAAGGGGTATAAGATTTTTCGGAAAGATAGAGATGATGGATACGGCGGAGCAGCCATCATCGTCAAAAACAACATAGATTGTGATGAATATGAAACAATAAACAACAATAAGAATATACAAATATGTGCGGTAACAATTAAAACAAATATAACCTTTTGCTTAGTTTCCATTTATTGCTCAAATAGAGAAGAATAGATTTTACTGATGTGAGGAAAACTATAGAAGGGATCCATTCAAAAACATTGATCGTTGGAGATTTCAACAGCCATCACTTTGCATGGGGAAGTATGGCGAACAACACATCAGGATAAAATTACAAGAAATCATAGAAGATCATTCATTAATAATCCTCAACAACGGCAAACCCACAACAATCGAGACAAGAAACAAAAAAGCGACGAATATAGATTTATCTTTATGCTCCAGCAATCTCACAGATTATATCAGATGGGAAATACTCGAAGAATCTCTTGGATCTGACCACTTACCAATTATAATACATATTTACACAAATGCAATTTCTAACATCAAAATCTTCCCTACAAAAAAATGGAATACCAATCAAGCCAATTGGAAAGGATATGGCGAAGAAATTTCAAAAACTCTCCAAAACTCCAACGTACCTAATACAGGAAAACAAAAATATGAATTTCTAATGAATTGTATAGATCACGCTGCAGAAAAAAACATAAAGAAATGCAAAGTGATAATTAGCTCAACCTTCAAACCAGCAGCATGGTGGGATCAAGAATGTGATATTATGGTAAACGCAAGAAAAGACGCATTTAAACAAATGCGCAGAAAATTTAATTATGATAATTTTATCCTATACCAAAAAATAAATGCACAAACCAAGAGATTTTTAAAGAATAAGAAAATACAAAAATGGGCGGAATACACAAGTTCAATTAACAAAAACACAAATCCGGCTACAATTTGGAGGAAAATCAAAATATTCAACAACAAAAACACAAATAGGAACATAAATCCAAATTTTACGGAAGAATGTGGACATCAAATATTACAAAATATAGCACCAGATTATGTCTGTAACAAACAAGATATATTTAGTAAGAATAATAATGAAGAAACAGAATTGATGTCACCTTTCAAATATAATGAATTGAGAAGAGCCCTAAAAAACAGAAAGAACACGGCTCCAGGAAGGATAACATTTCATATAATATGATCAATAATAGTCCAACTAATTTTAAAATGGAACTTTTAAATGTATTTAATAATATGATCACACACCACTGGATTCCTGAAAAATGGAAAGAAATAATTGTAGTACCAATAATTAAACCTAATAGAAACCCACAATCTATAGACTCTTATAGACCAATATCACTAATATCATGCGTAGCAAAGATTTTCGAACGAATGATAAAAGAAAGACTGGAATGGTACATTGAAAACAAGAACATACTCCATGATAACGTATTTGGTTTTAGAAGCGGAAGAGGAACAATAGATTTATTGAGTACCCTTACCACCGACATAAATATATCGAGGTCAAACAATGAATATATGTTGCTACTGTCAATAGATATTGACAAAGCCTATGAAAACGTAGACCATAATATTCTACAGAAAAAATACGGAATATAAATATCCCAGAGAGTATAATTAAAATAATATTGGAGTTGATATCACCAAGATATATTTATCTACGAACTAATGGAGATATGATCGGCCCTAGATCAGCATACAACGGGATCATACAAGGTTCCATTTTAAGCCCCACATTATTCAACATATATACTGCGGATTACCATAAGATACCTGATACAAGTGTTAAAAAATTACAATATGCCGACGACATTTGTTTATACATATCAAGACCATCAATAGAATCATGTATAACGCAAATGAACTATGCTATTAAAGAAAACATAAAATGGTTATCAAGCAATAATTTAAATATATCACCATCCAAAAGTTCAGCAACGATTTTCACTAGACACAGACTCCCCCAGAACATAGGTCACATAAGGGTTGGAACTCAAGATGTTATAATAAAAGACAACGTGAAAATACTAGGCATAACCTTTGACGCCAAAATGACATTTAAAAAGCATATACAAGAATTATCAAGAAAATGCGAAACAGGCATCAATATACTTCGTAAAATAACAAATACTAGATGGGGAGCACACCCAGAGACATGCCTTTTACTGTACAGAAATTTGATTAGAACTCAAATAGATTACGGATGCTTTATATATGGAACAACGTCAAAAACTGAACAATTAAACTTGATAAAATTCAATATTCCGCAATAAGAACATGCATAGGGGCATTTAGATCAACACCGACAAATGCGTTATTAACAGAAGCAGGAGAACCTCCTCTGAGCATAAGAAGAGAGATTCTAGCAAACAGATTCTTGATGAAAAAACTTAATGGATCATGTAAATTATTACCCAAACAGTTAGAAAAACTAGCAAGATTACATTACTCCACACGCTACTGGACAAACAAACCAGCTCCATCACTAATAAATAGTTTTTATACAATTAAACCTCACGAAGAGAACATCATAATCAATGATAAAACTCCATATTACATCTACCCACCGCTAAACGACTACATTAAACCATACATCGATATAGATAAGAGCACAAATATAGCAAACACGGACATTTATATCCGTGAATTAGAACTTCATATCAACTCAAATTGGCCGGATTATTTGCAAATATATACGGATGGCTCTAAAACATCAGAGGGAACCGGATGTGCCATACATATTCCAAGAATCCATTACAGTAACAAAGTAAGACTTCCAAACTATACATCCATATTTTCAGCGGAACTTATAGCGATATACACTGCAGTAAAATATGTGAATGACAATAATATTAACAAATCTTTGATACTAAGTGACAGCAAATCAAGTCTAACAGCCATAAAACACGCCAATAAACATTCAAATATAATAATATACAAAATTATAGAAATCATAAAGAAAATCAATACTGATGATAAATCCATGATTCTTCTTTGGATAAGGGGTCATTCTAATATAAAAGGCAACGAGATGGCAGACAATCTAGCTAAAGAAGCGTGCACGAGCGGCGATCAATTTGCAAAAACGTCTGCGCTAGATTTAAAACATTTAATAAAACAACAAGGTTTGGAACTATGGCAGAAGTCTCACTCAGAAACTACAAAGGCAAAAGGATTCACATATGCACTGACGAGAGAGATTGTTTCACCAAACACATGGTTTAAAAACATAGAAGAAAGTCGAAATTTTATAACAGTAATCTGCAGATTGAGACTCGGACACTCCTACTGCAAATCGCATCTGAAGAGAATTGGTATCTTACAGGATCCAAAGTGTGACTGTGGAAGCCTAGAAACACTCGATCATTTATTTTGGGAATGTAATTTTTATCAGCAAGAAAGATCAAAATTATTTAAGAATTTACAAAACGTAAAGATTATTTTTCCCATCAATGTACAAATACTTATATCAAGTAATGACATACGGATATATAAATATTTATATAATTTTATAAGAATAGCAAAATTAATTTATAGCATAATTATTATTATATAAGTACCAATGTATTGTATAGAACTGCTACAACTGTATAGATAATTGTAATGGCAAAATGATGTAAATCAGAAGCCAAAATAAAAAAAAAAAAAAAAAAAAAAAAAAAAAAAAAAAAAACAATTATTTCTGCTTTACATCATCATCTTTAATGTATCGTCTAAACATCAATAATTGTGAACACATGCGATGCGATAAGCAATTTTGTATGAAGCTTAAATGCATGATTCATTTGCTTTCTGTATATTGCCTGTAGAATCCATGCGCGAAGACTTCAGTATTTTCTCCTTTTTGTTAAAAAATCTATATTTTTATCTGCTAACTCCTTGTGAACTTTAGCAAAATGTTCTTTTAATTTGCTCGGTTTAATGCTTCCTGGATTAAGCACTTCATTACATAAAACACACTGAGACTTTGAGTTATCTCCATTTTGTTGAGGCTGCTGCTTGGATAACAGCGGGTTGGTGCGATCTTAAGGAATATTATACTGAATATATAACACTAATTTGTTTTTTTATCTGTATCTATTAAGACTAAAGGCCAATGAAAATCAATTTTGTATTATATTATAATCGATGTTACATTTTTATACCGATGGGCCGATTCTCGGTTTCAATTTTACGACAAGTTCACACTTATTTCGTTTAAAATGTCATTATAAGTGTAACACTTATTCTCGGCGGTATGTGTTTTATCATATGATATCATTAATGTTACGCTAATCCTCTGAAAATAAACGTAGTCAGAAACACGCACTTATGCATAACATTGGCGAGAAGTTGCACTATGAACAGATTTGACATTTGCTATTTTGACATTATGCGTTTAACATCTTTTTTGAGGTTATGTTAGCACCGTAGAGATAGATTATTGCCGATTTCGAGAGTACAAACACAGAGAGCCAACATCAAAAAACCAAAAACTTTGTTCGCTCATGCTACGCCATGACACGATTCATTCTCATAAAATAGGTGCGCCGAGAATAACTAATCTTCAACATGCGATAACAGAGCGTAGCCATGTTAAGGCAGAATCGGTCCACGAATGAAACATTTATAATGGAAATATTATTATTAATTATAATATGATTATACCATAAACATAAAAAAATTGAATTCTTTAATTATCTTATAATCGAAGCTTTATAAGAGTCAATAGTTAATCATTTGTATTGTCATACAAAATGAACAGTTCACATGAACAGTTCTGTACCAGAGTCAGCATACCCATTCGGCAAGAAGATAACATAAAGCCCTCTTAATGTTAACATTATTTAAGATCTGATATCAGAAATAATGACCAAAAAGATAACATAAAGTTAACATAAAGCTCTCTTATGAGCCATCTAGTGTCATCTTTAAGAGATCACCGAAAAGATATCAGAAAGATAACATTTTTCAGAGATCATAATGTTAACATTTTTCAGAGATGGTAACATTTTTATGTTACGAATAATAGGCTATTGTATAATTGATAATAAGGAAAAAATTGTTTAAATAACTTTTATTTGATAACACAATAAAAATAATATTACATTCCCATATAAGTAATCTTATCAATATGTTTACGGTTCTAGTGATTATTATGATTATTTAGTGTTATTTAAGGCGATCGACAGCATGTTGGAACCATGACTTGAAAACTTGTTTAATTCTTTCCTTATCAGAGGCACTCCATTTTTGTAAAACTGCATCTGAAAAATAGAATTATGAAGAAAGTTACAGTTTTAAGATTGAAGTAATTCGTATTCTATTCAATATAATGAGACAAACTGAGTTAGAAAATTACAAAAGTTGCATTATTTGTAGGATAGGCAAGCTTTACCTGTGATCAATTTTATAAATATTAAGCCGTCGATCTTAATCGTATTTTTGACACCTGTCCAACTCATGTTACAAGCCATAACATCAGAAACAGTCAACACCAACGCGTTCCTTGCATGCTTTTCAAAACTTGCACCGCCAAGCTGCTTAATATTTTCTCGCTTTGAAATAATAACAGAGCAATGAAGATATAGTATTTAAAAACAATAAGTCTAAGACATAATTAAATAATAAGCAGAAATAAATTGATGAGTAATGAATAGAAATTTGATCATGCAATTAGGTTTATACTATAGGTTCAAAGTTAAAGTTGCAATAAAAAAAACTTACATATTGAGTAGCTGCGATGATCAGAATCTTGTGCTAAATTTGCAGACGAACTTCCAATTGAGTCATCATCACTGCTATTAGTGACTTCTGACCATTATTGTGAGTCACGTAGGTAGTAGGAGGCATTTTAATATTATCAATTTCACTTTCTGAAAATAAAGTGTTCGATTAATATGGAACGAAATGATTGTTTATAATTAAATAACTTTATATGTTCCATACCTTCACTTTCAGAAGAACTTAATACCGATGCTAGCTTTTTCTTACATTTAGTTTCTATATAATAAATAAAATTAATATTAAAATTATTACAGAAAAGACTTTAGGTAAAGATAAAATAAATACCTACTATTTTGTACAGGGGTAGAGTCATCTTCTGTATCACAAAAGCGTGAAGGTTTACGGCACATTCTCTTTCCTTTGTCTGCTATATCTAATTTTTTTATTAGCTTTAATAGCAGCAAAACCTTCATCATCATTTGTAGACAGATTTAAATGATGATTAAATAAATTATTATCTCACTATTGATATAATGTAATATATTATAGTAAATTAGATAATTAAATGCCTATAGTGAATTACTGCTAACATTAACATATTCATAATTGTAAGCTCAAGTACAGAAATACATGAAGAGATTAGAAAAAAATATTTTTGTGTAACGATTATATATTTAACTAGCTGACCCGACAGACTTCGTCCTGTCAAAAAATCTACCAAATCGGTTCTGATTGCTCTGTTGATCTTTTAAGGTTCTGTCTAAAGCATCAAAAGATTTTTTATGTGCCATCGTGCATTCATCCCAAACGATCAATTTATGTTGCTGCAAAACCTCTGTCATTGCAGAGTTCGATTAATTCTTTCAATTGTTTATCTCGATGCAACTATTGGTTAAAAGCATCATGCATTGGACGATTGGGCGCGGCCAGGCCTAAGTGAATTAATACTTTGTTTGACATCACCAAGCACATGTCTTCGATTGAAATCAATGCTTTGTTGTAAATTTCTTTACTGATATTTACTGCATATTTGGATTTTCCATTCTATTCCGTATTTGACACAAAATATCATCACACATATAATCTTTGTACTTGATCCACAAATCAATTGGGTTTGATGGAAAGCATGTGGATATGATTATAGAAAACAATGTTCGTATTTGATGAGCGTGTGAAGATATTACAGCATCGCTAAGAGTTTGATCCCAATGAGCGTCATTTTCTAGTAATTGTAAACGTTGACGGGCTACTCTGTAGGATCCACACAATTCACCATCAACAGTTTGCGAATGTTGGAATGATGTTGGGTCACGTACATTGACTAATAGCAGTCGTAAATAAAAACATTCACCATGGCTTGGATGTACTGAATAAATTAGATCAATCGCATCGGTGGAATATACATCTGTGTATCCTGGTACTGATTTTCCTTGTTTCTGTTGTATAAATCTTCTTGATTCTAAGTATAATATTTTGGCATTTCAGAATATAGCAGTGTTTGTGCAAAATTATCGTTTTGACATGTCTCAAAAAAACTTGTTAATTTAGTAGATGGTGGCTGAGCAGCTCTTTGACCTGCGTTCACTGCTGTAAAGTACACCCTTTGCCCATTTTCTAAATGCACAGCTAAGTGAATAACAGAAGGGTGTCTGTCATTAATTGGAAAAGAAAATATTCGCCAAATTGCATCATTACTACTAACATATCGGCCCATTTATGTTCATTTCGGTCGTCATGTAGCGTTTCGTGTTTTTTTACTTAAATTGTCTCGTCCTATAGGAGGCATTATTAAAATATTGTGTCACATGCAAAAACTTTTTATTCATAAGTAGATAACAAAACATTACAAACAAAACAAAAGCACACTCAGTAGAGTATAACAGAAAATGCAAGAAAAACACCACCGGCAAGGGCGGCAAATGGATTTTTTTAATCTTATATGACTTGAAGTCAAATTCTTTAATGCCATACCAATTTTATCGCCTGCCGAAAGTAAAACAAAAGAAATAATATCGAGAAAGAGTTAGAAAAGGGCTGTTTTCAGGGCTTTTCCGACGATTATTCGAATTTTTCTCGCCGTAAGAACCATCCTTGGATGTCAACGAACATTTTAAAAAAAGAATTGGCCAAATTGGTTCAGGCGTTGTTGAGTTATGCGCTTACCAACACATTTTGCGATCCATTTTTATATATAAGATTGCATAGTGTAAATAATTTTACCAAATGGACCGCTCAGTCGAATATACTTATAAGTGATCCAATTATATTTAGGATTGTCAGCTCTAATGATTTGTAAGGTAGGGCTCCTTTTCTTCGGCCACTTAAACGTTTGTGAATCTGAATCGACCCACGATTCCTGCACGATTCCTGACGTTTTATTCTAAAACACCACAAAATACATCTTGTGTTGAATCTTAAAAAAAAATCAATTCAGAAATTGTAAATATTCATTATTAAATTTGACGCATTCTACATTTTATTAGACACCTTAGAAAGATTATGCCGTAAAGGTTTTTTTTTAATTAATCAAATCATTTATGTATTAATTCAATCAACAAAAATGTAAAAAAATATTTAAAATTAATAATAATTTGAAGATTAAAATATTTTTACTGCAATTAATTAAAAGAGCGACGGGCATTATGTTATAACAATTTTAAATAATTAAATTAGTTATAAAACATGAAAAAAATGTGTTTATAACCTATATTTATACTTACAAGTTTATTTATTAGTCAATTAAATTATTGACAGCTAATGATTAATCTGGAACACAAAGACTATTATTTATATTTTCAGCACTTTCACTCAGTTAAAAATAATACCTTTATATTATAATAATTTAATGAAAACAATATAAGCAATGCCGAACGAATGATAATGTAATTCACGCTTGTCAACAACCACTCTCTTATGGATGAGTGAGAGGTCCGTAGTATATAAAGCAAAATGGCCGCTTTTGGCGCGAAAAGCACAATTAAATTTTTCACATGTTTCAACATCGAATTATCTTTAATAGATCACCAATTTTATTCTTTAAAATGTAACTAATTAAAATTGTTTTTTAACAATGACATAATGAAATTCAAAAATTCTAAAAATAGCAAAAATCTGACAATTTTCAAAAGTTTTATTAACAAATAATAAATGAATACAAAGGTTAATTAAAATAAAAAAAATATATCTATCAATTTTTAATAAAATTATATAAAAAATTTATATAGCACTATGATTCGATATCTGAATGGATTAAGGGTAGACAACAGAAAGTTTCTTTATAGGGGATGCAAACTGCTTTCATTTTTACTTCTTCAGCACTAAAAAGCATTGTTTGAGACCACCACGTATTTCCGACGTATATCTGAAAGTCAAGTGAACTAACAGGATAATTAGGAAAACTTACAGGATCTAATAATGATTCTCCCGTTAAGCTTATTTCACCATCACTCACACTAATATTTTTTACTCGAAGAAGAACATTGTTTCTTAAATAACAATACTTATCACCTTGGTTTTTCAACGACAGCGAAAATTGTTTAAAATGTATTTTATTATAACTAATCATTTTTAAGTTTTTAGAAATTTCTAAATTTTGATCAGCTACAACTGGTTGATTATAAATTTGATTGTTCGATGGAGTGCGACATAAATTGTTTTCAACAATTCTTCTATGCAATTGCTGCAAAGGTTGACTAATCATTTTTAAGTTTTTAGAAATTTCTAAATTTTGATCAGCTACAACTGGTTGATTATAAATTTGATTCTTCGATGGAGTGCGGCATAAATTGTTTTTAACAATTCTTCTATGCAATTGCTGCAAAGGTTGACCTGCTTTTTTAACTTCCCGTAGGGCAAGTTATAGTAATCGCAAAAAAATCGAAAATGAAAATTTTTATATATCTTTACGTTTCAGAGGTTTCTGAACATTTTGGCATACCTTAGAAAAAATGGATGTATGTGTGTGTGTGTGTGTATGTATGTATGTGTGTATGTATGTGCGGATACAAATTTTCGTCGACGATTTCGGGAACACGGATCAACCGATTTGAATAATTCAAAAAACATTCGATCCGTATTGATAAGGAGACGTGCTGATTAGTTTTTGGCAAAGGCAGGTCAAGCCGTTCCGAAGATACGGGGCAAAAAGTTCCGAAAACGGTAACTCAGTTTTTAAGAGAACGGAGCGTCCGATTTTAATAATTCAAAAAACATTTTATTTGTATTGACAAGATGAAGAATCGATACAACTTTCATGAAGGTAGGTCCAGCGGTTTCGGAGATATAGAGGAAAAAGTAAAAAAATGAGCCATTTGGCGGTCAAAAATGATCATTAGACATATGCACATCAAATTATCAGACATTTTATAGAGATTTTAACAATAAGTATACATTTTGTTAACATTCCTATGGGTTCTGTACCAATGCTTATGCGTTAGACAGCGACGCGGCGCTTACGCGCTTTATATTTTGTCCCTATGTAGTTAAAGCAGTACGATTGCTTTGAAAAAAAAGTTCAGATCTTCCACAATATGTCAAAATAAAGAAAAAAAAATTTTTTTCAAAAAAAAAAAAAAATTTTAAAAAAAATTTTTAAAAAAAAATTTTTTTTTTCAAAAAAAACTAATTTGTTGTCCAATTTATAGTTTCTCAAAAATCTTATTTTTTCAAAGTAATTTTTTTTCAAAAATGTTAATCGTTTTAAAAAAAAATAATCATTTTTGGTACGGGAAGTTCCAGCAATTTGCCTTAAGGCACGATGCCCTAATTGCCTCAAGACAGAATTCCACTTACAGCTAGTTTAATTTTTTTTCAGAATATATAAGTAATTTTCAAATGGAAAAGCACTTATAGAATCAAGATGTCCGAATTTTAAAACATCGTCAGGAAAATGAATTAAATTGTGAAAATTATATACTAAAATTTTTTCTCCGTACAACGTTTTACAATTTTGGACAAAGTATATCAATAAAGACCTTGCATAATCATTGTTACGAAGACAATCTTCTTCATGACTCAAAATTCTAATAGCACAATGTAATGAATTGAAGTGAATTTGGTAACTTCGTGGTAAATAATTTGAGAAAACAATTGGACCTGTATACAATAGAAATTGACGAAACTCTGTGGCCTTAAATCGATCGATTAAATTTTTGTGGAATCCATTTTGCAATTTTAACTAGCTGCCCAGAAATTTCGGCAATTTGTTTTGCTGACCATTTATGTGCGTGGGGACCTTTTACAAATGTTGTCAAATTTTTTTTCATCACTCCAAGACAGCAGTTGCGCATGTAGTCAATCGGGAACTGTGAAACCATGCCTATACCTGCTTTTTCGAATGGTGATTGGCCGACATGATGATCTTCATCAATCAAATTTTGATTAGTTCGTAACGCTGCGTCTACGTTTACAAATAACATTCTATGATCTTTGTAATTACCCTCTTCTCTACATTTTCCACATCCATAATATCCATTGTGCAATTTTGTACGGGTGACGAAAGACCTTGCTGGACTATCACAGATAATCGCTCTTATGACAACTTTAAAATTCCGGTTTTTGTAATTAACCTTTTTGACTCGGATGCCGCCACTCCGGCGGCATGGTCATTTTACCGTTGCGCTCGGATGCCGCCTCTCCGGCGGCATGATACGTTTTACCATTCTACTCGGATGCCGCCGCTCAGGCGGCAAATTGTGTTGCCGCGAACTAAACTTACAACATGTGATTTTTTGTCATATTTCTGAAATTAATTCACTATTAAGTTTATTTCAAAATCCGATACAAAAAAAAATTCCGAGTTGAGAGATATGTATAGCACTATAATATACCGAGCGCAGAGCACCATCGAGCAGTCGGACTCCCGAGTGGAAAGTGTTAAAACCTGTTGTATGTAAGTTTTTATACTCATTTAAAAATTCTTCCAAAAATACTTTGCAACTATGAGGTTTTTCATAGCCATGATATATTCCTATAACAAATGGCTGAGAAACTTTAGGATGAATCTGAGCAAGGATGGGATACAGTTGGCTGGTAGAGCTTTTTGTGTAGAACTTCGGCTAGTTTCGTATAGTGTTGTCCGACCTTACGTTAGGTCAATCAATGGGTGTTTGAATAATCAAGCAATTGCTTGTTTATTGATGTTGTAATACCGACAACTCTAAAAGTTGCGCAACTTGAATTCCATTTTAATTTACAAAATTCACTATTTTATTAAATTATTTGAAATAAAACATGTTTTATTTTGCTTGAATGTGTTAACAATTGTCAAATTTTAAGATAGTAAAAATTATTGCCAGTGGAAGACTACTCAAGTAAATATCCGTTGTAATGTTTCTACCGGATCCATAACTTTAATTCCGGGTTTAATTTAGCGGGGTTTGACGGAATATACTAAGAATGAGTGAATTTAGTTGTACTTCGATATGGATAATGTTGCTTGTGGATTGTCAAGTTTTCTGTTGGCTTATAATGTTTTTCTAAATTACTATTCAACATTGTCCAAATGCCTCGTATTGGAGCAGCTTTACCACTTTCAAAGCGATGAGCTCAAGTATTAGCATCATTAAATCATAACAATG
The DNA here is from genome assembly GCF_003426905.1 of Ctenocephalides felis. Classification (NCBI taxonomy): domain Eukaryota; kingdom Metazoa; phylum Arthropoda; class Insecta; order Siphonaptera; family Pulicidae; genus Ctenocephalides; species Ctenocephalides felis. The sequence goes on from NW_020538507.1 coordinate 22,265, forward strand.
CGACTTTTTCTCGTCGACTTGATACCAAGATGTAACCGCCGCATGCACGAAAAAACAAATGGAAGTTATCATCTAATTGTGACTTCTAGAATTTTTGAGAGACATTCTAGAATAATTTGATGTACTCCATGTATAAAAAATATTATCTAAATTTTCCTTTTTATTTACTCGATTCAAAACAAGATTACATTGATAAAGCTGAATATGTGCGATAGTGTTTCAATGTAATTTGCTAAAACCAATTATATACGCTTAGAAAAACTTATCAATTTCATTATTTGTCCAAAATTCAACTGAAGATGAGTGATACAATACTCTTGTGCCACAATGTTTTAATGGAAATCCTATCAATGTAATACTTGTCATTAAAGTATCACCAGGTTGTTACCAGTGGTGCACCATGTAGAGAACTCAAAATCCAAAAACATTAGTGGAATATACTAGCATTGTAAAAGGCAACATCAAATTATACATCTTGAATTAAACGAATATAAAGTTTTTGAATTGAGAACATAAGCTGGAAGATATTTACTGCCCAGTAATTTAATTTAATTAAATATATTAAATTTAAATATTGTTTCTTTTCAAATTTCTTATTTTTATTTGGTAGAGTTTTGCATGCCAATCCAGCACATAAAAAGCATAACTAATATTTTAGTAAATCTAGAACATTATTAGAAAGTGACATTTTTTAAATTATTATCCGGATAATATTAAACTGTTGTTTAGTTACATGTGCTACTATGTTTCCTATAATTTTATTTGTTCATGAGTTTCTTGTTAAGCAAAAATAAATGTACAAGCGCGTTAGTAAGTCAGTATGTATTATATTGTAAATTTTAAAGTGTCGGTAGTTTTCTTGAATTGTGATTTTTTTCGAAATCAATGTTGTAATAATAAAACTAAATAATGTGTGATTTAATCTTTGAATATGTAAAATTAGTTAAAATATATTGCAGTCATGAAGAAACTTTATTTGTTGAATGCTAACAAAACAAATTTGGAAATAAAATAAATAATAGAAGATGTTACAAAATAGTTTATAGTAATAGAAGTATTATAAATGGAATGAAAAATTATTACGTACACAAAACAAAAGATAATGACTGAATTGAAATAAATGCACTATAATTGAGGTTTAACAATAACTAATGAATGATAATATAGGAACCAAATAGCAATTCTATTGGAACCAGAACAATTAAGTATTTCTAGAAGTGAAACAAAATAGTAAGCAATATGATTAATATTTACTATTTTGTGACTATATTTCTTTCAAAGTGAAAGATGATATGAATAGTTGAAAAAAGCAAATTTTGCATAGTTTTGCTCCTACGTGGAATAACATGAGCATAAAACATGTCATGGAAGGAATTAACTTTGGTCGAGACAAATACATAACACGAAGATTTAGTGTATAATACACGGTATGTTATGTACAATTTTGATTTTGGTTTATAAATTATGATTTATAAATCAAAAAAGATGTCATCAGGACTTCATGGCTGAAGATCATTATAATATTCTTGGTCTATTTGTTGAAAAGTCACACATGACAATGAAAAGGAAAATTTGATTTATAATGTTTATTGTGATGCCAATGATTTGATGGCTTTATTGTGGCAAACTATTTGAAACATCTCTTTTGTTAGTTCCAATTCAGTCAAAAACATTCGTGTCTCAATCTTTATGATTGTGAACTACTCAAAGTAGTTTTTGACCAAATAGAAAAAAACCGCCCTGGATTTATCACATGAACGAGATACCAAATTTGAGGCGGATGCAAAGTATGAATACTTTATACTTCATCAGTTTTTTTGTTTAATTTTGGTTTTATTTGTCTATTACATGATTTTTCTTTGTAAATCAATAACATATGCTGAATAAAATGATCGCTGCATAAACAATTTTGACATTTAATAATTTAGAGATATTAGGAAAAGGTGGCATCACAATAATATAAATAGTGTTTGCTCAAAAGCTTTTCATCACTATACATAATCAATCAGGAATATAGTCTTAATTTGTACGGATTTCAAACCATGGATCAAATGCTATAATTTATTGCCAAACGAAAATATTTCAACGACTTATATAAATTATTCAAAGTCATGAAGATTGATTTGTCCAATTCAATTGTGATGGTAAGATCTTTGGATGTCCGGTGAAATACTTCTCAATCTTAATTCTTACCAAATTGTTTATGTGTATAATATATATCACCAAATTTGTTACATGTATATGAAGGAATTTGAAACTTGTCATGCAGCATGCATATTATATGAAGAAAATCTAACAGAAAAAAATCAATTTGCACTCGAAATCGATATTAAAAAAAAATTATTGATATTTCCAAATATCAAGAAATTCTTGAAGAATAATTTATTCTTAACGCAGTAAAGTATATTTAACTAATTTTAAATATTCAATGATATGCACATGTAACTTGTAGGATAAACTTGCAAGATATAACATTTTCTTTGTTTCTCATTAGTACTTTGATTTGGGAAACTACAAACGCTCAAATACATTTTTACAATACATACATATGTTTGAAAGTGGTAACTTTAAAATGAATGTCAAATTATGAAAATCAATTTAATAATATAATTATAGTTACTAATAGCACATAATATCGCTGTAATGATAAATGTAAAACACGTTTCTTATAATTTTACTTGCTTTTTTTATTTGCCACTTTAATAAACCTATACATATTTAACGTCGCATAAGATTTATTTTTGAACATACAAGAGACTGCGCATGTAATTGGTTAAGTTTCTATTTCTATCTTAGAAATGCTCAAGTTTTAAGTATGCTTTTTTATGAAGTTGCTTGTACCATGTTATAGATGTTGGGTCTATATATAATTTATATTTATAATTAAAAGAACTGAATAACGTGTATATAAGTTTAATTTATAATAACAAAACAAGTATAAAGCATCTCACTGATATAAAGTGTATTTAGGTTAGGTTTTATATCTTCACTCTTCCAAGGGTTGATGCACAAGAGGGTGAGATTGCATTTTTCGCATCCCTCGAGCCCACGCAAGTGTTGCACGATGCGCCGTCGCCAACTTGACAGTTTGCGACGTTCTTCACACGCAACGTGTCTATGAAGTTGGTATTGGCGTTTCTGGTTGTTACTCTCGCCGCTAGGTGTAGGGAGACGCCATATCACTCCCCCCAAGATGAAGGTTAGCTATCTGTCAGAATAGAAATAAGGTTAAATGTGTGTTGTCAAATATTGAACGCAACTTTCTTTTTGGCTGTTTTCTTTGTAGGTTCCTTTGATGACTCCCAGGGATGTGTATGAAGTGGTTGAGAAAGTGATTCGTAATCTGCATCTGTTTTATTTATATATGCTGGTTTTAGCCTTTCAACAACGAAGTTCTTTGCGGCCCCATTAACGCGAAGTTTGTAAATCCTATCAGAAACTCGCTCAAGTATTTCATAGGGTCCTCTGTAAGGTGGTTCCAAGGGCTTTCGTACATGATCTGCTCTGAGGAATACATGTGTGCATGTGCCCATATCTTTCAAAATGAAAATCTTGGATTTGTTGTGGTGGGCTGTTGGAGTTGGTTTCAATGCACACATGATTCGGCGATGATTCTCTAGAAAGACCTGTGGATTCTGTGAGTTATTAGATGTATTGAAAAAATCACCTGGAAGTCTCAGTGTGGTTCCGTAAACCATCTCTGCTGCTGATGTCTTGATGTCTTCCTTGAATGAATTCCGTAGACCAAGTAGTACGTAGGGTAGTGTCTTGATCCACGGTTCAGAAGAACACATCAGTGCAGCTTTTAGGGTTCTGTGCCAACGTTCTACTAATCCTTCGGTATGCTGTCGTACGTACTTTCTTTGCACCAACTGCCTGTGCCAAGGACTTGAAGAGAGATGACTCAAACTGCGTGCCTTGGTCTGATGTTATTGTAGTTGGTGTACCAAATCTGGAAATCCAGCACGTAAACAATGCCTGCGTGACTGTCTCAGCTGTGATGTCTCTCAGTGGGATGGCTTCCGGCCATCTTGTAAATCTGTCAATAATTGTTAAGCAGTAAGGAAAACCATTAGTATTGGGTAAGGAAATTATGTCAATATGAATATGAGAGAATCTTTCATCAGGAATAGGGATGTGCAAAGGATTGAAATGATTATGTTTATGGATCTTGGACTTTTGACAGGATATACATTGACGAGTCCAAGTAGCAACATCCTTTCCAATTCCAGGCCAAACATACCGGCTGCGTACCTCCCTGGATGTGGTCCTGATGCTTGGATGAGAAATACCATGGACTACGTCGAATGCAGTTTTGCGGAGGCTCTGTGGGAGATAAGGTTTAACAAAGTTTGACTCAATTATACAATAGATCGGAAAACCATCCAATGTTAATTTATGTAATCTAAGAGAAGTTTCTCCACCAAGCAGCTCCTGCATTTCTGGATCCAAGCTTTGCTCTATACATATTTGTTCAGCCGACAGTCTGGTAGGCATTTCAATAGTGTTAATTCTTGATAATGTATCTGCCACTACATTTTCTTCACCTTTCACATACACAATTTCAGTAGAGAACTGGGATATGTATTCCAATTGCCTACGCTGTCTGTCCGACGCCTTTTCAGGTCTCTGCTGAAATGCATATGTGATGGGTTTGTGGTCTGTCTTGATAATGAAATGCCTACCTTCCAGCAGGTATTCAAAATATTTTATGGCCGCAAAGATGCCTAGAAGCTCTCGGTCATATGTTGAATACCTCTGTTCCGTGGATGTGAGCTTTCTGGAGTAGAAACCTATAGGGTGCCATGCACCATTTTCTTCCTGCTCCAGAGTGGCTCCAATGGCTGTTGTTGACGCATCTGTTACTAAACATATATTTGTTGCAGCAGCTGGATAATGAAGTAAAGCGGCGTTTGCAAGAGCATTCTTTACGTCCTCAAAGGCTTGCAGAGATTCTGGGTTCCAAATGACAGGTGTTTTATCCTTCTTGACTGAACTACGTAGGTAACTGTTCAGCGGTGCTTGCAGTTTGGCTGCTTTTGGGACTGATTTCCTGTAATAATTCAGCATTCCCAGAAACCTACGCAGTTCCAGAACTGTTGTTGGCTGTGGGAAGTTCAAAATCTTGTCCACCCGGTCTGTAGCTGGAGAATAGCCTTTCTCACTGAGCTTGTAACCCAGAAAATCTACTTGGGACTTGCCTAGGACGCATTTGTTGGTGTTGATGGTTAGAGAATGTTCTTGCAAACGCTCAAAAACTATCTGCAGGTGGCGATGGTGTTGCTCCATGTTCTCAGACATAACCAGAATATCATCCACATATATAAACACAAAGTCAATGTCTTGGAATATGTGGTTTATGTAGCGCTGGAATGTCTGAGTGGCATTCTTCAGTCCAAAAGGCATGCAGAGGTACTCATATAATCCCCATGGAGTTATGATGGCAGTCTTCTGTATGTCCTCTTCATGCATCGGCACCTGATGATACGCTTTTGCAAGATCTATTGTTGAAAAAATTGTTTTATTGTGCAGGTTTGTAAAAACATCACTGATTAGTGGAGGAGGATATTTGTCTGGTTGCGTGCTTGAATTAAGTTTTCTATAGTCACCACAGAGTCTATAAGATTCATCCTTTTTTGATACCATATGTATTGGACTTGCCCACGGACTGCTTGAAGGTCTCAAAATGTCCCTGTTCAGGAGATTTTGTATCTCGGCTTTTGCAGCTGATGCTTTTTCGCCAAAAATCTTCCTGAATCGGGCAGCAACTGGTGGACCTGTTGTGGTAATCCTGTGTGCGAAAGGAGATGGTTTAATTGTTAGTCTCTGTGGCGTTCTAGTGATTGTTATATATTTGTTTAGTAAGCTCCTGAAAGGTTGGTGTGGGTTAGTTGTTTAAATGTTAATGTTCTGGGTCTTCAGCACTTTGCCATCAGAGGCTAAGCCTGTCGTTGAATCAATTAGTCTTTTGCCTTTCAGGTCTATTAGTAGATTGTAGTATCTTAGCAAGTCTGCACCGATTATGGCTGTTGCCACATCTGCTACTGTGAATTGCCAAGTGAAGGGTCTGCGCAGCGAAAGGTCCAGCTCGAGAGTCCGCTTTCCATAGGTGGATATTCGGCTGGAATTTGCTGCATACAGAACAATCTCTTCCTTGGCACGACCGGTTGCAAACTTGCTAGCTGGAAGAATCGAGAGAACGGAGCCAGAGTCTATAAGAAAATTTATCTGTGTTTTTCTGTCTGTCACACATAGTCGGAGCTCTGGACAGACAGAATTAATATCACCATCATTACTTGCTCCTGGTGTTGATGGTGACTTTAGTTTTCCGGCTTCAGGAGAATCTTAACCAAACAGGGTTCTATGCATTTGGTAGCCTTCTCTCCAAACCTGCTATGGTAAAAGCATAGCTGTGATTTGGACGGCGTCTTTGATCTCCCTCTCTTGTGCCTGGAGTGACTTCTGGTCCTGCTTCTCTCGTCATGTTCTCTGCTATGTTTTAAATTCTCCACTTCTGTCGTCAAGGCATTTAGTTTCTGCATCATGGCAAGCAGAATTTCTTGGGTGCGGTCACTTCTTGGTTCAGGTGCTCTGCTCGCTGTGGCCATCACCGATGATGGCAGTCCACAAGTATCTACAAGCCTGTCTGCCATCTCGCCAATGGCTTGTAGCCCAATGTTTTTCGATACAAGCAGTAGAGGCCGGATGTGTTGTGGGAGTCTGTCCAACCAAAGTTTATGGATGATATCCTCCGAGATTTCACTCCGAGCCAGGTCAATCATTTCCCGTAGTAGCTGGGATGGCTTTTTGTCACCTAGGACAACGTTTGTTAACAATTTGTCTACTTGCTTTGACCTCGACTCGGATACTCGGTCTAGGATTATGCTCTTCAACGTGTTGTATTTATTTTCGGTTGGCGGATTTCGCAACACATCGCTTACCAGGTGTAAAGTAGACCTGTCCAGAGCACGCAATACCGCCGTGTACTTCGCATGGTCGGATTTGATCCTATCTCCAAGAAACTCTGTCTCAATCAACAGGAACCATAGATCAGGAGCATCTTCCATGAACGGGGTTATTGTATGCCTGCCCACGTTGTAAATTTGTTCCGTTTTTAAATCATTGTTCACTTGGTTGGAGTTGCTCGCACATGGCGTGCGAACTTGAGTTTCGTCAAAATCGATGAGCGATCGATTTAGATCTTGTGAGGCTTCAGTGTTTGCGGGTGAAGACATTATTAATGATATAGTATACCTCGCTTGTAGTATCAAGATCAGAATTTAGCCACGTGTTTTCTCAGTCGCGGTCACCAATTATATAGATGTTGGGTCTATATATAATTTATATTTATAATTAAAAGAACTGAATAACGTGTATATAAGTTTAATTTATAATAACAAAACAAGTATAAAGCATCTCACTGATATAAAGTGTATTTAGGTTAGGTTTTATATCTTCACTCTTCCAAGGGTTGATGCACAAGAGGGTGAGATTGCATTTTTCGCATCCCTCGAGCCCACGCAAGTGTTGCACGATGCGCCGTCGCCAACTTGACAGTTTGCGACGTTCTTCACACGCAACGTGTCTATGAAGTTGGTATTGGCGTTTCTGGTTGTTACTCTCGCCATAATGTAAACGCCATAATGTAAACTCTGGTCGAATATTTTGTTTTTTATATCAATATGATTTATACATTTTGAAAAAGGGAATGTCTTCCACATGTACGTGCACCACTTTTCTTTCAATTTTATGTGACATGGCTTTTGACGTAAACAAATTACATATATGTAGTAATGATTTTGAAGCAAAAAAGCTTTATACGAAAATTTCTCTAAACAAAACTAACTTTGTTGAAAAGTGTCAGTAGCTGATTTATATTTTCCAGGTTTTATAAGGAAATATTATCTGAATCTGAATGTTTCTTAGAATAGCATACGTTTCGAGTGTTTTGACTCATCTTCAGGGCTACATTTTTAAAAAAATTATGATAATCATGTTAAAAAATTTTTTTCTTATTTTTTTAATTAAATTTTATTCTGCAATATATTTTTTATGAACAATAAGCAGAGACTGCTAACCAAAAAATTTGACAAATGAACAGTGATATGCACGGATTTTTGCTTAAGAAATTAATACAAAAACATGAAAATGCAACAAAAACTTATGTCTAACATTTAATAATTATTATTTCTCTGAGTGAGAATTAGCACTTTCACTCACGACATTTATTTTTGTCCTCGACGTGGATTCTTGGTAGAGAATTATTTTTCCCGACGTGTGTAGAGGCTTGTGTGTTTTGTTTGTGTATACATAATATATACATAATATATTGCACAAAATTTTACGTGTATTCATGTAGCACGACGCAGAACCAGGTGAGCTGGTCAAACCCCGGTGGAGGCAAAAAGAATCTCTTTGAGCACCGGCAGAGACGACTACGGGCCGCCTAGAGTCACGGAGAGCGTAAAAGCTATATTAGATAACTTTGAATTGGATCCCATCGTTGCCAGTCACTTCGCTTCATTTGTTTTCATTTACTAGATTTGGGTTGCAAAAACTTCTTATAACATCATCGAAGTAACATACGCTGTTTCACATCTTCATCACAATATACAGATCAGCTTGAAGTATTGAATTATTATTCTGGTTCATAAGCAGATCATGAGGTTATGAATGCCATTTAATTCCAGTTACTTGCACGAATTTTTCCAAAAAAATTTTATAAATGAATAACTCGTTATCATCCTTCAGACGCATTTCTAGTGTATTCAATTTCTCCATCGTCTTCAATGGTAAGATCAAGTCAATCTCCTTATGCAAACTTTTTAAGTAAAGATACTAATCCAAATTAACACATTTATTAATTGATTTCTTAATAATAAAATAGATATTAACAAGTTGAGTTGTGGATGCACTACCGTGGATATCCATATTCCCTTTTCGTTCACATGGACCACTTTGGGAATCACTTGTTCTAGACGAACAAATATTAAGATCAAGCAGCTCTGTTTACATTGTCGTAAAATTACAATTATTTTTGGATTTGATAAGTGGTAATTCTGAATTTAGTTCATGTTCATACCATGAATTATATTCTACTTACTACTATATAATTTAATTTAGTGTTATTTAATAAACAGTATGCATTTTTGATTGCCCCCAACTATAGCTATCGATCTGTTGGCGAGAAATTACTTTATGAAAACGTGGAATTTATTGGAATCTTTCTTGTAAGTTAAGCAGCTTTTTCGAAATTGACTAATATAGTCCTTTAAAGGATTAATGCAAGAAGTAATAACAGTGAATTGTTTATCTGTATCTATTAAAACTAAGAGCCAATGGTTATTATTATTATGTGGCGCTAGATACTTTAAACCTGATGATAATTTTAGAATAAAGTTATCAATAATATAATTTATAATATGATCATATTCATGAACACTTAAAATGTAGAACTTTTTGCTATTATATTCAATTGATGCTAAGTAAGAGTCAATGATTATGTCATATAACCACTCATTTCCATATGAAGGGAAAAAGTTATTCAATTTAATGGCATATTTACCAAAAAAATCCTATAGTATAGAACACAAACCTGTTATTAGTTCTATATTAGAGTCAGCAGAGTTATTTGAGTCTAGGCATTTATGCAAAGAAAAAGCATTTTTTTTCAAAACCACTGGTAACAACCGGATTATTCGATTTTTTGTTCCATGTTTCTTTTGCATCCCTAATATCTAATGTCGTGTCCTACAGGTGTTATAGTCCTTATTTAATTTTTTGGTTACTTTATTTATTGTGTTGCTTTTTTCATTTTTTAAAATGTTGTTTGCCATGCTTAACTTCTCCTGACTTGCATTTCTTCTTTTTTTTTAATATAACTTTGGTTGCTTTTCTCAGGATTAATTTACTGCGTTACAGGGCATTCATTTATTAAATCTTTATTGTAAAGCGTCATCAAATGTTTAATTGTATCTATGAGATGTGACGGTTTCATATATTTATTACCATTACCAGCATTTGAATACAAATGTTTTCTGTTATTATCTAGCATTAGACCTTACCACAAAGGTATAATTGGAATATACATAATTTAAGAAACCTGGAAAGCAAAAACGATTAGTAAATCCTTCTTTTGGCATAATCTTTTCGGCTTTGCATTTAATATGAAGGAAATCTTTATAAAATAGACTATTTCGTAAAAGATCTCGACATGGTTCACGATCATTTATTTCTGAAACATTAGTATCAGTCAAGATCGTCTTGTTTGATACTGAGTCATTATTTTCAAATAGATTTATTTTCTTGATCGCTAAATTTATTTGTACATTATGATATTTGCTACCTAAAATCCACACAATATGAGTGAACATTTTTCGAGCAAAAGAAAAATAATTGAGCTACAGCTAACGATATTATTTCCTGATTACCTTTTGCAAATTTTTTGTATTATATGACGGTCTCTTTGTGAAATGACTGCAACATAAATGCTATGTTATTTTCTGTAAAAAGTTTAAAACTAATTATATACTTGGTTACAAAAATAAATCTTTATTTCTTTAATTTCACATATACAAAATAATATACAAAATAAATTCCCGACTGGCAAGTGTACTGGTCAATTTGATATGTAATAATCATATCAGTATATCAATCCCGCCTCTTATATAGGTAACAATTGATTCGTTGGTCTGGGTGCGGTTACTCCTTCGTTCGTGGGTGCTCCGTTTGCTGTGTCTATCAGCATGTCTGCCATCTCACCAATGGCTTGTAGTCCAATATTATTTGATATAAGCAATAGAGGCCGGATGTGCTGTGGAAGTCTGTCCAACCAAAGTTTGTGGATAATGTCCTCACTGATTGCACTCCGAGCCAGATCAATCATTTCCCGGAGCAGCTGGGATGGCTTTTTGTCCCCTAGGGCCATGTTTGTTAATAGTTTATCTACTTGCCTTGACCTTGACTTGGATACTCGGTCCAGGATTATGCTTTTTAAAGTATTGTATTTGTCTTTGGTTGCCGGTATTCGCAACACATCGCTTATCAGGTGTAACGTAGACCTGTCCAAAGCACGCAATACCGCCGTATACTTCGTGTCGTCGCTCCTGATCCTTCTAATCGCCTTGAAACTCTGCATCAATCAACAAGAGCCACATTTCAGGAGAATCTTTCATGAATGGAGTTACCGTATGCCTGTCCACGTTGAAAACTTGTTCAGATTTTAAGTCATAGTTCTCTTTTGGGTTGGAGTTACTCGCACTTGGCGTGCGAACTTCAGCTTCGTCCAGATCGATGAGCGCTCTGTTCAAATCCTGCGAAGCTTTTGTGATTGAGGGTGAAGACATTGTTATTTAATATAGTGTACCTCGCTTATAGTATGAAGTTCAGAATCTCAGCTACGCGTTTCTCCAGTCGAAATCACCAATTATATAGTCTTACAAACTATATATTAATTTTATAAACGATTAAAACACGACTTAACTTCGATGATGATTTATCAGGAAATACGAACACGTAAACTTGCGAGATCAAACAATATTTTTACGACGTCTAAACAAAAGATGATTGTGACTAGTGATGGGCGTTGAATCAACGAACGGTTATTTTTAACCGTTTCTTCTTCGTTAACGAACTAACAGTTTCGTCGCAACGAAATAACTAGTTAAAAATCAACTGGTTTCGAAGTAGTTGAAAAACTTGTCGGCCAGTTAGTTATTCTACGATATAGAAATTCGTTCGTTGTCGATTATTATCATTCAGAAACATATAGCTTTTAATCATTTAATCAATAAAATTTGTATAATTGCAACCTTGGATTATTGCATGAATGCTTGCATAGCTGTGGTCGCAAACCACATGTTTAAGGCATATGACCGCCTAAGTCATCTATACAATCTGTAATACCTCTTTCAATCGCTGTAACATTATGTTCACTTAATAAAAAAACCTGAATATAAAAATATTCTTCCACAAAAGGAGTGAGGTTTTCTTACTAAACTACCTGTCGCATTAAAATGCAGTACTCTATTTGCATTATTTTGCAAATATCCTTTTAATACATCGCATGCTTCATGACTTACTGCTACCGGAATTATCTTTAAAAGGCCAGATAAAATTTGCTTTTTTGGTGGTATTGTCAATTCCCGTAACATCATAAGAACTAGATCCACATTGTCGTCGGCATGGAAGTCATTTTCCTTATTTTCTTCATACTTTGCTTGACGCATGCAAACTTGTGAAGGTAGATTGTATACTTCAACGAAATTTTTATGATTCAGGAAATTTTGTTATCATATCTTTGAACTGCTCGAGACGACATGCTGCTGGTTTTTGGATGTTTAAGTTTTTTTTAAAATCATTTCTGTCTTTACCTCTTAGTTGCCTACACCTAAGAATTGGATTAGTTTCTGTACCATGATTAAGTATACCTACAGGTATGAATAAAATTTCTTTAATCATTTTTTGATGAAGATCAAATTTAATGTGAGCATTAAATATCATGCTTTTTCCAACATCCTTTTCCTCCTTTTGATTTCGATTCTTGGGACAATAAGCTCTAATATGAGCACTTTTTTATTTACACGTGCATAGCCAAAGTTCAAATCGCAAGGCTATATTGCAGCTTTCTTAAAACACTCTAAAATGCTTCTTTATAATATTTTATTTTTTTGAACTGTACTATCTGCAATATGGAATAAATCATCAAATTGAAGAACTAAAGAAAATAGCATATTGTCCGTCGGAATTTTGTCTGTAACACTCATTGATGAGTTTTCGATATTACTATATTCTAAAGCACAATTAGAAACACCAGAAAAATTGCCAGTCATCGTGCTTGACAAAACATCCATTTTTGTAACAATATGAAATGGTACAAAGAAGATACTCTAAAAATAAAAGGTTAATATTTAATAAGGATAAATTAAGATAAGTATAATTGTGTAAAATATTTATTATACTAAGTAAAATATTGATCGTGTATCTTATAAATAATATGTCTTGCCTTACCTTACTATATTATTCCAGTCCGAGTGAAAGAACTCTATCTTGATGCTACTTCTGATTTAATCTTGATTGAATGCTGAATTTTCAATGTATTAATTACCTTAAATTAATAATATGATTAAATATCAACTATTATTGGAAATTATCAACTACACACCAATTGATACATATCAGTGAGTTTTCAAATTCTAACTGAGCGAGTGTTGCGCTCGTGCCTCGTACGGCTGTCGTGAAATCACACACACACAACACACGATAATCATACCCATCCACTAGGCAGTTCATTATGGAAGCAATCGGAAGATTTATTATGGAATCAGCAAGAGGCAGATACAAAATAAAGATGAAACATGATATCATGAGCCATATTTTCGAATTTGCAAGACATCGCCTATTATATGCTTCAACAAGCATTAGATACATTAACAGTAAAGAATCATTAACACCCGGCTTGAAAATTTTTATGAAGATTCGTAGTAAAATGATACAAATTAATAGTTCTAACTAAAATGATTTTCGCAGTTCTGGCGGACATCGGAGCAACCAGATTTTACCTGAATATTTTGCCAATTTTATGAGGCCATAGAATGTCTCGAAACGATACCGTTTTTCATAAAATACAAAAATATATTTTTAAAATCACGTAAGTAAAAATATGTGGGTAAAATTCTATATTTATTTGTGCATAATATTTAATATTTATTTATATTTGAAAATTATTATAAATCCATGTGTTTCAGATAACATCATTGCTTTTATTCAGTTGATTATACAGTCAAGCATAATAATTTATCTAAGTAAACCATTTGAAATAGTTTAAGAATAAAAATAATAATAATAAACTAATCTAAAATTACTTGAAAAGTGCACTATTGCAAAATATATACTCAGATATTACAAAGCATAAATAATATTTATTCAAAGAACAATAAATAATGAACTATTTATTTATACGTTTCGACACGGTGTGTCATCATTCACTAATTTTTTTAAAAATATTTATATAGTATAACACCAGGAAAAACAATCACAAAAATTGAAAAAAATCATTATTCAAAAATAAAATATATTATATTAAGTTTTTTTTTTAACTTCAAAATAATTTTTTTACTTAATTTATTATGTTTTATTTTTCCTGGTGTTATACTGTATAAATATTTAAAAAATAACTGAATGATGACACACTGACCGTGTCGAATCGTATAAATAAATAGTTCATTATTTATTGTTTTTTTATTTCAACGATTGGCTGCAAATATTAACATTCAAGATCGCTTGGTAATCGATATTACTGAACCCGAGTCTATCACACTCTCAAACTCCACGTCAAAAACCTTTGTTTCAACCTTGTAGGCCGGTATGGGGTTTATTAATAGTGTAGTGCTATCCGGCGTCACCTGCGCCGTACTGCGGGCATTTTTGCAAAATCTCTGTTGATGCTTCGTTGAGCCACAGTTGTAGCACGCCACTCCATCATTTTTTGGTTTCATACACCTGGATGCCATATGTCCTACTCTACCACAAATAAAACACCTCACCGGGGAATATGCACCGTGTGGTTCCACTCTAGGGAACCCTGTTGACTGTATCCTCTTAGGTGGCATCATATTGAATCCGCGTTCCTCCGCTGTCAGCTCGTTCATCACACTTAGCAGGGTCGCTAAATCTTTGAATTGGTTCATTTTGGCTTGAGCCTGGAGTGGCGGGTTGTCGAAGCCGTCTATCATATAGGCTAGCAGGCCAGACTCGATAAAACCCAACCTATTCCCTAGCACCATTATCTCCTGGAAGTATGCGCTAAATGTTTCTTGTTTTCGCCACCTCCGAGACTCGAACCTTCTCATCCGAGTCATCCGGTCTTCTCTATTCTTGAAAAATGCTGTTAGCGCCCTCTTAAGCTCATCATATAAAGAGGTTGCATACTCTGCTTTGCTGTCGTATAATTGTCTCGCGCGCCACGAAAGCTTCGATATCATCAGCACCACCATCTTCTTCTTAGCCACCTCGTATGCGTCACGCACGGCCTCAACGCGTTCAAACCATGCCTCGATGCATTGCTCAGACGATCCGTCGAATACCGGTATCGTCGCTAACAATTCGCTGCTCGAGATGCTCTCGTTTTTATCACCGATTGTCGCCCTAATAAGAATAATAAAATCTGTCAACGATAACACTCTTAAGGCTTCTGGCACCGAGCTCTCAATCTTAATTTATTTTTGCAATCTCAAGTTTTTAGTTACAAATATCGCAGCTCCGCGACTCGCCAACGCCAATATCACGCCATGCTTTCGATATTTTCTTCCACTTTGTTCTTATTTTAGTTAATCATGTGTTAACCTCACTTCTGCACAACCACACAAAACTTACAAAATAACACCTGCACTTGTACGATAGAGTAGCACATCTTGCTTTCTATCGCACCTCGTAATTATAATCCGCCTGATTAATAACACGGGCACCCCAAAAGATTATTGAAATCGCCTATCTCAATAATCCACTCCAAAATGTTCTCCAATAAATCCTCGACGTTCCGATCCAATCCCACTTCTGAGCTTTAAACTAGATTTACTCTAGTATTATTTAATTAATAAAACACCTTATTACTTGTTTACAAATATATTTAATAATCATTCACCAAGTTAATACCACGCCGAAATATACAACACTCAACAAGTTACAGCCAGACACCGATTCGCACACAGATACACACTTCTGTTCCAAAAGGATCAGACATCATGCGTATACACACCATAGAGGAGCACACACACTTCGGGAAAGTACTCCGAAAGTACATAACACATTACATAGTATAAAGTAATATTTTAAATAAGAACAACTCAAATGCAACATATAATTTATTGATAATTATGATTTGGCCAATTCATTATCGTCGTATGCTCTGATAGAAAATTGTTAATGCCATGCCACATCAATTGATGTATTAAACTAATTGCGATTTATATATATATATATATATATTTAATTGTAAGATTGTCATTGTCATATGATAAAAAAAAATACTCGCGTCTGAAAGTTCTTCTGAACTCCTGCACAGAGACCTCATGTTTGGGTAGTGTCGATCATCTAAAAATTTAGGATGATCGAAGTACCAGAGTTTTGGCTTGTACACGTTTTGTGCGCTACAGCCCGAGCGCATAGAAGCTTTTATCTAGAATAACATACTGTTTGTTTAACACAGTCCAAATCATCTAAACTAACAATTAATTTTGATAATATTTTCCTTATATTGTGAAGTTTTTAATATTATTAAATACCTTGTTAACCTTCTTGTTAAAAACGCTCCTAATGCTTTTAATTTTTTTAGCCACTGTGGCTATAGTTGCATCTGGATTAATTTCTTTAAATGCCGGCACCATTGAATTTAACGCATTATTGCGCATTTGTATATTATGATATGCCTCGTCACTTATTGACCACAAACAAGTATGGGCTTTGTACATTTCTATAAATTTCACTATGAAATTTTCTGAATCCATATCTATACATCCATCAAAATTATCATCAATAATTGTTCAGAATGTGCTATTTATAACTGAATATATAACTAAAAACTAATATGTACCTATATTTTCCTATTCAGATTTCCAACTAATAGAACTTTCTCACAGGATTATAATAGTCAAACTAAAATAATTTTAAGCAATGCTTTCTATATATTTATATATACGATTTTATATTTTTCCTTCAAAAATGAATATAATATTGAATTTGTTTAAAAAGTTATCCATTTTTAATTGCACCTCAAAAATGTGAGTCATTGGTTTGGAATTTAATTTCACTTATGAAATCCACATTGCACGACCCTTTCTCGTATCTGCATTATTGTAAATGTAGACGTATATTCCAAGATTAAAGGCCATGTTTCAGGTTAAAATTAGGTTTTAATATAATGTAAATCGCAAATAATTTGTTATAACTGCTATTGGTCTACATTTGAACAATATTTTGAGCTATATATTTGCGACAAAATTCATTCCAAATTCACCTGTTGCAAATGTACAAAATTAATTTAATATAAATAAGTTTAATATAATTTTTATATAAAAAATAAATGCTTAAATAAAATGATAACGAACTAAAATTTGCAGCAAAAGACGATTTTATCACATTTCACGTTCGAAATATACATACTTTTTTCTCTAATGTTCAAGAAATATGAATGAAATTTTGTTCGATCGCCTGAGGCACCGAAAATTTTTACAACTGGACATTTATTGGTCATTTGGTCATAAATTGCTCAGTTGCCTGGTTGACTAGTGGATGGGCACCGCGAGTGAAATCACGTAATATTCTCTGCTAAAACTTCTCTTGCAATAAGCGGGATGATCTTCAAGCAAACATATGATTTCATAAACCATTCGTTCATAAATTTGATTCCACAAATGTTGGTCTTTGGTCTAGACTCTCGACAGAGCTCTAACTGATTCTATGACTACGATTTCTCGGATAAACGTCAACATTTTTTTTTTCAATAATATAAAATTTCGGCTATAAATTGATTTTAATATACTCTACCGCCTAAATGAGATCCACATGTGCACGATGAACAAGACTAATTTTAAATCGGTTCAGTATTTTAGGCGTCCATCGCAGCGAAATAACGTGACACTAACTGTATATATATTAAGATATATTTTATTAATGCAAATCTGTATTTGCTTTTTAGTCTTAGGGCTGTCGGTTTCATAAAAACTAAAAGTAACAAGAAGGGCGGCGAGCGCTTGCAAAATCATTACATTTTTCTTTCCTTGATAGTCGGAGATTAAGATTTTAGTAAACAAAAATGACAAGAGGAAATCAAAGAGATTTAGCACGAGCTAAGAATCAGAAAAAACAAACCGACTTAGCCAAGAAGAAAAGTAGCACAGATAAAAAGGGAATGACATTCGAGCAACGCAAACACAGGGATGCTGAGCTGATGCGTGAAAAACAAAGAAAAAACGAGCAAGAAGATGCCGCAGCCTCTGGTAACAGTTAATTCAACAAAACACAAATGTTTTCGAGAAGAATGCCTGTGAAAAAATAGAACTTACTAACTTACTACACGACTAACATTATTATGAAATAACAAATTACATATATCAAGTTATTGAACCCCATAAGGCTTCTAGTGCAGTAAACGGAGCGTTTTAGGTCTGAATTTTTTTACGGTGCTCCGAATTGAATGAAATTTTGGAATTAGGTTCATCTTACCCTCAAGTTCAAAAGTGAAAACAATTCGGGTTGCGACATCACCGCCCAGGGGGATGACACCCCCTCTCAATTGTGTAATTACATTTTTTCAAAATAACGTCGGAAATCGATAGAAGAACTAATTATAAGAAAAAATGTCTTTTATAGTTTTTCAAAAAAACTAATACTTTTCAAGTTACTGGCCACTAAAGATTCATATATTTTGGCGTTTTTCTTCGTTTTTTTTGCAAATATTTCCTAAAATATACATTTTAACGAAAATCATGTAATGAACAAAATAATGTCAGTAAAAATCTTAATAAATCGGTATTACATAAATTTTTCTAGGAAAAATATTGAGAAAGATTTGAAAGAGCAAAGTTGTTTTTTATTTCGTTCAAGATTTAATTGTTGTATTTAAAGCCATCTAGTGTCGAGGTTTTACATTTTATGCGTTTCGGTGAAATTGGGTTTTATAGTGCTCAACATAAGCTTTAAAATGAGTGCTGTTACAAGTTTTTTGCGTGTAAAATGAGTGAGCTATCGTGCAAATAAGAAGCATATACGAAGTTTTTTTCTTTCGACACTCGAATATCATTTTAAATAGTTTATAGCTACAATCTAATTTTACAGAAATTATTATTGGTTTAAAAAAAACGATACAAATATTTTATAAATATATGGAATTAATAAATTAAAATCAGGCATTTATATTGTATAATGATTTATTTATTATATTTAATGAAAATTTATGAATATTATTTTATTTTAAAGCATTCCATACTTTCGTTTTAGAATTTTCAATTTTGCTTCTTCAATTTGTATAATTGGTTCTTGGAACTTCAATCTATCTTTTCGGATTTTCTCTAATACTGTTTGCCTTCTACGGCGCTGCCTTCTTCTTGAAGTTGCAATATGTTCTCAAAATTCATATGCACTATCATCCCGCGCTTCTGCATTGTTTTCCATTTTATGTACATCATTTGTTTCCAGTATGCAGATTATTTCCATATTGTGGCTATTGCCATATATTTCATCAAACTCTTCAGCATACTGGAAATTGAAATTTCCTTGCCCTATTAGACATAATTGTTAATATGTATAAAATTATTTTATATATTTACATTATTATTCATATCAGTAGCTTGACTGTCAACATATCTTATATATAAAAATGGAGCTGTCTTTCAAATGTCCGAATAAAACTCGAAAACGGCTGAATGGATTTGGCCAGTCTTAGTCTTGAAAAATTCGTGCCAATCCAGAGATTGTCCAAAAGGTGAGATAATATTTCAAATCCGCGTAGAAACTTTACATTTTTAATTTGAAAATTTTAGTAGAAACGTAATTTGAATAAAACAATGGACAGTGGCTAATAATTGAAATGTCAAACTATTTTGACAGATGATGTTCAATTGCATTTAATAGGATGCTTTACGTGAATATTATTTAATTAAGATAAGTAGGTTTGTTTGTAGTTTTATTTATATATAAAAACGTTAGTAAACGGGCCGCAAGTGTTACTAGAAACTAAATATCAACTTTTTTGAAATGTTAATATGAAAATGCATTTTTTGGCATATTTTTCTCAAACACGATGTTCTGATAGATCTCATTTGTATAATTATATACTCATTAGTATGTATTTATAAAACATTTTCTAGGTTATATTATTTTTTATTTAAGTTATTTAAATTCAAAACCTAAATTTGGTATCGATCAAGGAGACATTTTGCCAAATAACATTTTCCCAGTTATAATTTCGTAGAATTTATCGAAGATTAGATAGTAATATATGAAGGTCCGGGGTTAAAAAGGTCCACCAGCGATGATCAAAAACCAGTAAAGTTAAGCATTGTTTAACAACAATATTTGAAAGTAGAGGGAAAAAGATACATAACCAGCTATAACCTTGATTCTTATGACTTTGCTATCTGGAGATAAACTGTAATCTTTGAAAATTCATAATAAAAGTATTTTCTTCCGTTGGCAGTTTTTTAGCATTGGTTAAAAGTGTAATTATTTTGTAAAATATCTTTAAAATTAAAATAAGACATTCAACCTGTTTGCCACCTGGCCGTTCCAAGTTAGGGTAAATGGGGTAAAAATGTCTAGATAACTTTGAAATTTTTTGAAAGACAGCAAAAAAAGCACATTTCTACAACGATGAAGTAGCTGGCAGTTTTACTGAACATAGTCAGATAATTGTTCGTTTGAAATGTGTTATTTGTGATATGATTGGTTTGCTTTTCATAATATAGTTTATATATGCTCAAAGTCAAATTGGACCTTTGTGCCTCGCACTGCTCTGCTCTATAATTTTTATTAAATTTACTTCAATTCATCGAATGTTACTTGAAACTTTTCAAAAAGCAGGTTAAAGAAGAAATACCTAATTCATTTTCTATCTGCCCTCGCAGAAATTTGAAAAATTTGTATTAGCTCAGTAGTATTATTTACAATTATACACAAAATCCTGAATCAAAAAGAATCTGACAAACTTGAAACGTAATCATATGTTGAAAGACCAAAAATGACTTGGATTGGATTATACCATGTTTTCTATAGAAAGGGTATAAAACTTCCAGTTTGATTGTATTGATAAAATATAGACAAACTAATGGGGTTTATAGCATTCAAACAACACATCCGTATACACTTAAAGTATTAATATTTTTGATTCTCTAAAAATTGTTTAGAATATACCTTACTTAGCAAAACAACGTTTGCCGGGTCAGCTAGTTTTTTATAATTTCGTTGAAGTACTCTCCAACGATTTTCAATATTGCCTTCAGTAAATGTAATGCCAAATTTAATATTCATGTCATTTTTGATGACAATCCACATAGCCCTCACTGTTTTCATTTCTAATGAACCAACATTTGGCTTATATTTTCTGAAACATTCTATTAAAAATGCTGTTCTCTCAACAGTCCAAACACCATCTTGAACTCCTACTGCTCCATTAGGTAATATCAAAAATTCTTCTAGTTCTATAAAATAATATATATTTAGCAAAATGAGAAATTAATAAGCAGTAACAATTTATTATTATAATAAATTATATATATATATATATATATAATTTTATTATATTATTTTAATATATATTCTTAAGAACTATTATGTATTCATTATAATATTTTATGTTTAACACATTTTCATTAAAATATGTTTGTAATTTAATCTTGTATGTTGGTACCATTTATATAAAACTTTTATAAATCGACCCATATCCCACAATTAGGGCCGAATCAGGTAAAAAATTAATATCTCTTCATTTGATGGCAGCTAATTACGATACCTACTCCGAAATCTATAATAAAATAATAAAAAAATGTGTGTGTGAAAACAAACTTCAACTAGTGAATTCAAATTAAGTGTTAAGATATCAAAATACTATGGGGTGCGGCCAGTAAATCGAACATATCTATTCTACAAAGGTTCCAAAATAAAATTTTGAAAGAAATCGTGAACGCTCCAAAATACGTTCCCAATTGGTTGATACATCAAGATCTTAGAATTCGAACTATAGAATAAGAAATTAGTCTTTACTGCACCAGATACAAAGCTCGTCTAAGTCGTCATCCAAACGTATTAGCGTTAGATCTGCTCAAGCCTTTTCCACCAAAGCGTCTCAAAAAAAGAATCTGCAAAGATTTACTACAAAATATAACTTAAAATCTATGAAGGCGCTATCGCAGGATAGCGATCCTTCTCACGGCGTCAATTATTATATTACTGTAACAAATGTAGCTGAATGTACTTTGTATAGCTTGCTATGTATAATAAATCAAAAAAAAAAAAAATCAAAATTGTGGTGATAATTGGCGCGTTCCTAAATAATAAACAAGATAATAACTAATTATTCTACAAATATCAATCAATAACTAATAACTGTAATAAATAAAAACCAAAACTATGATAAAATAGTACTCCAGTATAAAATACAATAATAATAAAACAAATCATCAAATAAAACTAAAATAATGTGTTAAAACCGAGTAATTAAGTGCATTACCGAACTTTTATCAATATTATCTATGAGAAATTAAACCAAAGCTTGAAAAGTGATTCATCCACGCTATTTTGAGACGCGGAACGAGCAGTGGTAATTTTCCAAGAAGGCGATTCTATTGTGTATATTCGAGCCTAGCGGATAACCTGGATAAGGATCTATACCTAAGCAAGGGCAAGGGACCATTCAATCACAAGATGAAGAATACAATCGGTAATGGTAATGAAAATAAATTAGATTTAAATTTAGCTCTAGCTATTATTCCGAATTTTGATAAAAATGAAACCAATGTACGTGCATTTATTGATGCATGTGACTCGTTACATGTAAATTTGTTACCGGAGGAAGAACATAAATTATTTTTAATGGTAAAAAGAAAGTTACCAAGTAAAGTATTAGTTAAAGTTATCCGTAATAAAATTGCAAATTATTCAGTATTAAAAACACATTTATGTAAAGAATATTATGACCAAACTTCTGTTTCCACTTTATACGTATGCTAAACTTGTCAATGTTAACCAATTTTCAAATGAATCTGTTAAATCCTTTGGCGATAGAATTTTAGATATAGTTGATAAAATGTTAAACAAAGACTGCAATTCTCAAGGGCAAGAAATATCGGAAAGATTACGAATTGTATATATGGAGGCGGCTCTTAGAAGTTTTGTCGATGGTATCAAAAAAATTTAATTAAATCATGTAGATTCAATGACTTAAATGATGTTATCAATTTTGCATTGACTGAATATTTAACTTCATCACATATTAACGTAAATTGTGAATTATGTAAAAAAAAATAGGGCACACCGCTAATAATTGTTTTTTTAGAACAAAATATAACCCAAATAATTTTTCTAAGACGTGTAGTTATTGTAAGAAAATAGATCAAACAAATAATGAATAT
Source organism: Ctenocephalides felis (assembly GCF_003426905.1). NCBI lineage: Eukaryota > Metazoa > Arthropoda > Insecta > Siphonaptera > Pulicidae > Ctenocephalides > Ctenocephalides felis. The sequence goes on from NW_020538507.1 coordinate 45,385, forward strand.
AGGCATGCCAATCGTAAAAGTTTCATTCAAACATCGCATAGACCAGTATCCTCCACCTCAAAAATAAACTAGTTGGTATTGGTATTTAGCCTTGAGGCAAGTTACATGAACTTCCCGATTTGTAAATAATCGACTTAATCTATAATAAACAAATTAATTACGGCAAACAATCTGTGCGTCCACACACACACACACATATACTTTTTCCAAATTTTGTCTCATTCGATTCAGAATAGCCTGAAACGTCGAGAAAACATAAAATTGGCGAATCGGATTTTTTGATGAAAACATTAACTTCTTCTTCGGGAAGTTAATAATACAGATATAGAAGAAGTGGAATATATAAAACACCTTATAATACACAAAAAGCTAACATGGACAAAACATATAAATGAAATTAAAAAGATATTAATCAGTATGATAGCGGCATTAACAGGAGTTTTAAAAAGGATCCATTCTTTCGGGGGGAAAAATAAGATATTGATTTTACAAGCGCATATAATACCCATAATTTTATATGAAATAAATACTTGGAGTCAAACAACTAAAACTATCTTAAATGATATACAGAGAATAATGAACAAAGCCATAAAAAATCGTATTATTTTTCACACTTAACACCCATCAAATACTTACAAACAGAAACGAATATAAACGAAAAACAACATAATAAAAATTGAGAAATGCAAATTAATACACAAAATGAAATATAATAGAATTAAAACAAGTACAACAATAGGCACAAATCAAGATATATATGAACTACACTAGACAACAAAACAATTTTCACATTGAACACAATAGAAAGAATAAATTGAGAGGAAATGTCATATGGAGCACTAGTTAAATATATAATGAATTGCCAAACGATGTTAAGATGACCAATGATGACGACAAATTTAAAGAAAAATAAAGAAATATTATAAGGAAATTGAAACTTGAATACATATTTAATTATGATAAATGTTATATTGTAGTATAATGAATAGACAAATGATATGTATATATAAAATAAACATTCACCGGTGAATGTGCACTCTGCACTCTGCAGAGTGCACATTTACCGTAACATATATAATAAGTTATTTTAAAATTGAGTACCCTCATCAATCTATCTTCCTTTGTATTGAAATCATTGTATTATTATCTAATTCTATTTTTTCTGCAACACAGTTTGAATAACCTTCTCCTTTACCATTTCACAATCTCGGCAGCTTGCGCTTCATTTTCACTTGATATCAACCAATACAACATTTTGTACAATTTGGCTATCCATGAACAAAGGGATTTTAAAATAATTGTGTATAACTTAATAAACCGTGCTACATCAATGCGTTTATAGTATGATGGTAAATTTTCAGCAATAAATAGACGGCATATTCTACAATTGTATTGTAATTGGTGAATGCCCTCACGCAAGTTGACAAACGTGCTTGCGACTGATCACAGACAATTTCCTTCGGAATAGAAACTCCAGATCGCACAAATTCCATTAGCCACGTCTGTATGGCTACCATATGATGTGCTTCTGATAACATTTGAGCCACTGGAAATGTTCCACTATCGGTGAACTACACATTGATAAAAAATATATTTTTAGTCAGTTGTTCATCGAAACGGTTTATTTTCTCTACGACTCTCCCGGTTGCATCGGGAATTGTTATATAATTGTTTCTGAAAATTCGTGAAGTAATGAACAATAAATGGATTTAATCCAGTATTAAGTATTGAGTTGTAATATTCGCTAAGTTGCATATATTCCAGGGATCTAAGGGAATCCTTGAATGCATGCAATTTCTTTTTCGACTCGTATTTCGCTTGTTTCATTACATGACTTGAATACAAGATTGGAAGATTCATACCATCATTTTGTATTATCTTATTCTCATTTTCAAGGATTCTGGAGCTTTTATTGTTAATACAAAGTTATTCTCCTATTTGTTCACGTTCAGAACCTTTTAATTGTCGAGTACCATAATGAATTTTATCACCAAATGCTAGGTTACAAAAAAATTTGATTCCAGATTTAATGCCGTGAGTAGCTTGTTTTGAAATACCCAACAATGTTCTAGCATCAGCACGTTAGTTTTTTAGTTTATAAGATTTTTATTACATTTAATATGAAAAAATATATACAATCTATAAATTTACAACATGAATCAATTCAAATCTTCATTTGAAGATAACAAAACAATTATTTAGACTATAATAAATTCACTCAATTATTACTTTAATCAAAATAATATTTATTATGTGGCAAAATATCACGAAAACCACAAACAATATATTTAAGGACAATACAACACTAACAAAAACAAAATCTGGTGGAAAACTTTTGATAAATTAAAACTGAAATATTTAAAATATTTTAACTAAAGATCTTTTATAAAATTAGGTAGCACATAGTTAGAATATCAGAACATATCTTTTGTCACAGAACTTATCACATTAATTGTTGTGTTATTATTAACTAAACATTTTGCAAAAATAATTTTGAAATTTTATTTATTAATTCCATAATTTCCGGAACTTGTATTGCCTCATGTAGTATTTTGTTTGATATATAGTGTAGATTTACTGGATTCTTAACTATTCTTAAGGCTTTTTTTTTTTATTTTTTGTAATTTATTTATATTATTCTTCCTTGCCATGCACCAAATTGGTGAATCATATATCATAGTTTGTCTTATTAAAGATAGATATATTCTTTTCTTATTTGATTTGTTCAGTATACTTTTGTTTTTTAATAACGGATTAAAGCAATATTAATTTTTCAGCTTGATTTGTTTTGAATTTATGTTCGTTAAAGTTTACTTTTCTGTCAGTATCACACCTAGGTATTTGACTTTACTATTCCAATTGATATCAATGCCATTTAAATTGATTTTGTCATTTGGTGTTGATTTTGTTAATTTTCTTTTGAATAATATGGTTTCAGTTTTGGACTCATTTATCATTGGTGGGCCGGCGGTGGCGATATCGGTTAGAGCGTGGACTAGCAGCCACTAGTTCCAGGTTCGCTGGATCGATTCCCGCTACCGCCGTAGCCCGACATCAGGCAGCTTTGATGTCAAATTCCACTTGGGATTATAGATCACAATATATTCCAAGTGGAATCGTCCTTCGTGGACATAGCTGCAACATCCAATCATATGCAACTATTAGACGTAAGAGCTAATATTAAAAATATCCACACATAAGAGAATGGTTAATCGATGGATTGCTCTCATGAAATAAAGTAGTATTAAGTCGTGAACCAACAGCTTATAGAACATAATAGGAGTTCTGATTGCTGTTCAAACAATAAATAAATATAATATAAATAATTTATCATTGGTGTTATTAGCTATAGTTGATGTAAATATAGCAGTATCATCAGCGAAAATCATCAGAGTGGTGTTATTTTGTTGCGGTAAATCATGAATGTTTAAACAATAAAGTATTCGTCCAAGGATACTTCCTTGTGGTACTCAAATTGTCCTCAAGTTGGATTTGGCGTTAAATATTTTTACACAAAAACTTCTATTATCAAGATAATTTTTTATGGTATTAATTATGTACTTCGGAACTTTGAGTTTTATTTTTTTATATACCAATCATTAATCCAAACCGTGTCGAAAGCCTTTTCAACATCTAAAATTATCATGCTTGTCTTCTGTTAAGCTTGAATATAATTTGTTCTACAAGTATTGAAAGTGGGTAAAGTGTGGAGTGATTTTGACGAAATCCATATTCATTGCTTGGTATAATTGTATGTATATTAATGAAATCTAGAATTCTATCCTTAAGTATTTTTTCATATATTTTGCTTAAGGTATTAAATAACCTTATTGGCCTATAGCTATTGGAACATTAATTATTGTCAACATTATAAAGAAATCTATCCATTATTTCAGTTTTATTAGCTTTTTAAACTTATTTATATGGATTTTATTTTCTTATTAATGAAGACATCAATGGTTTTGCTGTTGACAATATTAGTCTTTTCGGATGACAATAAGCTGGTACTTATTTCAAACGGTCTTAAGATTACTACCAGCATTCCCATTATCGCTCATTCCTGCTCAGTAATTTCAAGTGAAACAGCTGTCCTAATGTTTGTAACAGAGCGATCATTGAGAACAGATGAAATTGCGGGCCGTTGTTTTAGCAGTCTTTCAAGCATGTGGTAAGTGCTGTTCCACCTTGTGATGTTTTTTTTTTTAATTCATGTACTGGCAGTTAAAGTTGCTCTTGCTTTTCTTTCAAATTAGATTTGGCTAAGCTAGAATGATGAAAAATTCAGCTTTCTTCACAATATCATGAATAGTACCATTTGAAATGGCCTTATTAATGCACAGCTGTAGGGTATGTGCAAAACAGGGTATGCTATTACCAAACAAGTTCCAGTTCTTCGAAACAGCCCCTGTAACATTTGCAGTATTGTCATGAACAACAGCGGATACTTCTCCTTCAATATTCCAAACTCCCATTAGTTCAGTCAATTTATCTTTTAATTTTCTGAAATAAGCTTCTCAGAATTTCTACTGTGGATAATGTCATGTTGTTATACTTCCATGTGTTGTCTATTACATGACCAGTAATAATTATATACGAATTTGCTGACCTTGATGCCCACATATCGGTTGTGATTGCCACATTTTTTGCTTCAGTCAACAAATTCTTAACTTCACTGGTTTTGTTGTCATATAATAATTTTACACAACTCAAAGCAGTACCTTCTGATGGAATTTTTTATGTAGGTTCGAGAAATTTCATAAATTTCTGGAGTCCTTTACGTTGCATAAAACTGTTGTAGTATATCTGTTGAAATCATTTCAGCAAGTAAGCATGTGATTTTCTCACTCCTTTCTTTCAAATATCTGCTGCTTCGAAATGCTCCTGTGATTTTTGTCTGCGTCAATAAACTTGTTTGAGAATCAGCTGATGTGATGCTAATATCATCAGGGTCACTCTCGATCTCTACCTCTTCTTCAATGTTTATTGAACATCTAAAACAGTGAAATATGTTTATTCACTAACATTATTTATGTGTATATGTATATAATGATAAAAAATTCTAAAGATTGATCAAAGTTGAATGATCAATAGGACCAATGATGGACTATTATAAAATAATTAGATATTTAATTTTATATTAATTTATATCATTGACATGAAATTAGCAAGTAGGATTTTCTGGTCAAAACGTAAACTCCTTCGAGAATTTGTGTTGTGCTATTTATTATAAAAGTATTAGCGACACTATAAAAAGCTTCAGAAACAGTGATTTATGCATTTTGGATTAGTTATTCAAATCTATATAAATATAGTTTATTCAAAACTATGAGTATAGTGTTGGATAACTAATGCAACTTCTACATTATTTGGTAGAATTATAGTGATACCAACTATGAGTTTCAAAGCAATTTGTGAAAAATTTATTATTTCTATCAAGGATTGAAAACTAACACATATAACAAAAAATCTATGCAAAAAGTCGCTGTAATTGGCACTGTGTCTGAATATATGTTAAGCAAATATTGTTTTTCATATCACTACATGTTAAATACGTATAAGCTGATATTAATTTTAGTGTGTTCCAAATTAGATTTTATATAAACTTTTATACTTAATTGTGCACTGATTGCCCAAAAAGTTTCAATTAAATAAAGATTATTAGTAAATGAATATTGATAAAATATTAAAACCTGATAAATTATTTACCTTCGTCTTTGTCTTTATATGTGCGATAGTGTTTCAATGTAATTTGCTAAAACCAATTATATACGCTCAGAAAAACTTATCAATTTCATTATTTGTTTGAATTGTAGAGTATTGTATTGTAGAGTATTGTTTGAAGATAAAATACTCTACAATACAATACAAAAATACTCTTATGCCACTATGTTTTAATGGAAATCCTATCAAGGTAATACTTGCCATTAAAGTATCACAGGTTGTTAGCAGTGGTGCACCATGTAAAGAACTCATAATCCAAAAACATTAGTAGAATACTAGCATTGTAAAAGACACATCAAATTATACATCTTGAATTAAAAGTATATAAAGTTTTTGAATTGAGAACATGAGCTGAAAGATATTTACTGCCCAGTAATTTAATTAAATTAAATATATTAAATTTAAATAATTTTTTAATCGTATATATTCATATTTTTTAAATCGTACGGATGATATTAAACTGTTGTTTAGTTACATGTGCTACTGTGTTACATAGTATTTTATTTGTTCATGAGTTTCTTGTTAAGCGAAAATAAATGTACAAGCGCGTTAGTAAGTCAGCATGTATTATATTGTAAATTTTAAATGTCGGTAGTTTTCTTAAATTGTGATTTTTTTTCGAAATCAATGTTGTGATAATAAAACTAAATAATATGTGATTTAGTCCTTGAATATGTAAATTTAGTTAAAATATATAGCAGTCATGAAGAAACTTTATTTGTTGAATGCTAACAAAACAAATTTGGAAATAAAATAAATCATGGGAGATGTTATGATAATAGATGATGGTAATAGGAATATTATAAATGGAATGAAAAATGATTACGTACCTGAAACAAAAGATAATGACTGAATTGAAATAAAGGCACTGTTATTGAGGTTTAACAATAACTAACGAATGATAATATAGGAACCAAATAGCAATTCAAGTCAAGTCAAAAACATATATATTTCAATAAATGTAAGTATATACATTGCATTTTATAACATGGGTTTTTTACCCGTAGGTATTGTATCCTTCATTGGATTTGATTTTTCATACAATAATTAATTCAGAATATATAAATAGATTCATATTTGTGTGACAAAAAAAGAGCAAAGAAAATTTGTCGCCCCAAAAAAAAAATCACACAGCACTATTTATAATAACACAAAAGAAGAAAAAAACATCATAAAAGATTTATTCACTCTAAGGGAGAAAATTTGTGTCGAGCCAAGTTTCATTTACCGCTATGGGTCGATCAGTATATATTTTGGCATGGCGTGATTGCCATACCAAATATCGTCTGTTGTGTATTGGCCGAGGCCCGCGATGTTAATATTAGGATGATCCCCACATTTTAGATAAAAATTCTCAGTGAGCTTTTTTATATAGTCGAGTATTGTCGGTACGTCCGTCTGTTTGTGTATGTATTTTGAAGAGTAGTAATGTCTAGTCAGTGGGTCCCTTATTTGTCAAGTACTAGTCTTAGTGTCTTATTTTGTAATGTCTGTAGTTTCTGTAAGTTAGTCTTAGTCGTCGCGTTCCATGCCGGAGCGGCGTATGTCAGTAACGGTCGTATAAGTGTCAAGTAAAGTGTCCGCTTGTTCTTCACGCTTAGCGGGCTGTTGTGGTTCAAGAGAGGTCTCAGTAGATTTGACATCCCGTAAGTCTGTCCAATTTTCGTATTAATATGTTTTGTGAAGCTGAGTCTATGGTCCAGGGTCACCCCAAGATATTTGACATCTTTGGACCACTCAACTTCACAGTTTAATACTTTGATTTTGTCCAAGTCAGTAAGTCTAGTCGTGGCATTTCGGCTCTTTGCAAGTAAAATTGCCTCCGTCTTCTGCGGATTGATTCTGATCTGCCCATTTGTCAGTATATTCAGTTAGCTTGTCTATGTGTGTCTGTATCTTTGTAGTCAGTAGCGTCGGTGATCGTGATGATTTGTATATGGCAGTGTCGTCAGCAAACGTCAGTAACGTTGTGTCGGCGTCAGTGGGTATGTCGTGAATGTAGACGTTAAACAAGACGGTCCCAGGATCGAGCCCTGCGGTACTCCCGCCGTCACTTGTTTAAAAGTCGAAAGTCCGTTGTCTACTTGTACAGTGAAGTTACGGTCTGAGAGGTATGAGTGTAAACTTCTCGTTATGTACGGTGGAAAGTTGAGTTGGATAAGTTTATGTACAAGTCCGTCCATCCAGATGGTGTCAAACGCCTTCTCAAAGTCGAGTAACACCAATCCGGTATGGTTTCGTCTGTTGAAGTTGAGTACTGTATTTTCTATGAGTTTTGTCAGTGGGTGTAGTGTAGAGTGTCGTTCTTTGAATCCGTATTGTGTGTCAGGTATAATTTTGTTGTCTTATGTGTTTGTTAAGTCTTTTGAGTAGTACCTTTTCGGCTACCTTACTCATTGTGTTGAGGAGGCTGATCGGTCTGTAGTTCTGTGGTATGTCTGGCTGTTTCCTTGGCTTCACTATTGGAAATATGATGGAGGTTTTCCAAGAAGCGGGAAAGCAGCCTTTTGTCATTAGTCTATTTATTATGCGCGTAAGTAAAATGTAGCGTTTGTCGGCAGTTGTTTAGGTATTATGTTTTGTAGTCCGTCCGTCCTGGTGCTTTCCTGTTCGGTAATTTTTTAACTATTGTCTTCATTTCGGAAACTGTGGCAGGGTCTATTCGTAAGTCTTTGTCCCTGTGGAGGTCAGTGAAGTTTTGAATTGTCTCGTGTACGTCTTGTTTCAGGTCTGCGTTTGACATATTGCATTTTGTTTATGTATGTTCTCAAAGTTTTTGCCATATTT